>NC_091117.1:197330187-197365187 GCF_040183065.1 Periplaneta americana | reverse complement strand
CAATTAAGCTGTACTGCATTCCTTTAACGATCGCTCGCCCTTATCTCTACTCCGGAACTCTCCCCACTCCTCCTATTACTTCCCCTCTTTCGCGTCGCTGAGCTTTCAAGACTAAATAACTGTCTGTACGACAGCAGCAAAAGTGATATTCCTCGAAACTTACTATAGTTAGTCTTGTCTCCCTTCTTTTTTTTTAGTAGGTTATTTTACGACGCTTTATCAACATCTAAGGTTATTTAGCGTCTGAATGTGATGAAGGTGATAATGCCGGTGAAATGAGCGTCTGAATGTGATGAAGGTGATAATGCCGGTGAAATGAGTCCGGGGTCCAGCACCGAAACTTACCCAGCATTTGCTCATATTGGGTTGAGGGAAAACCCCGGAAAAAACCTCAACCAGGTAACCTGCCCCGACCGGGAATCGAACCCGGGCCACCTGGTTTCGCGGCCAGACGCGCTGACCGTTACTCCACAGGTGTGGACTCTCCCTTCTTAAAATTAGGTACAATTATGAACGTCTTCCATTGTTCTGGTACAATTTCCTTTCCCAAATAGCAAGTACAAGCTTAAAAATTTCGCTAGAAAATGCGCTTCTACCTTCTTGTATTAAATCTGCTGGAATTTGATCGATACCTGGAGAATTGTAGTTTTTCAGATTTTCTATCGTAATTTCGACTTCAGAAAATGTGGGTTCGGATATAAATGACACAGCAGTTTGTACTCGTATTTGAATTTCGTCCCGATCATTTTCTATTTGGTTTATGTATATTGAGTAGTTATTCAAAATAGTTATTTACATAAATAATAAATAATAATCAAAATTTCGATCATTTGGATCTACACCTAAGCTAATACAGACATAAGAAGACGTCCACTAGTTTTGCCTTTTCTGGGTGGTGCAACACGTAACACATAGTAATGGAATCCGGAACTTGGGATTGTTTACAAGATCATACACAATAAAACACCGAGGAAAATTGAACTTGTCGCATTGCTTTTTGTTGGTTACTTGCTTGTTGCACATTTTCTACTATAAGTAAACAGACGCCTGTGAAAAAGCCCGTCGCTACTGAGGAGCAGCCACTTGTTTCGACTCAGCGTCCCGGATTGGTCTTGTTTTAACTCCACATCTGGATATTTTTGCAGAAATAACGCTAGACAAACAAGCCGCGCCACTCGAGTGACGTAAGATCTGCACAACGTCGGATCTCAACTTAAAATAACACAAGGCATTATATTGAAGAAAAAAAAAAAGACAAACATCCAGACTCAGAAAGGAATACAAGTGCTCGAGATTTCCTTCTAGGCAGCGTTAAAGCTGGGTGTTTTCTTTTCGTGCACCATGATACAAAAGTTCTATAAAGTAGTTACTGTAGGCGTAACTTGAAAGATCTTCGCATTTCAAAACTTTCATGGATAAGTAGTACCGGTAATTAATCAATTATCCACTGCACATTTATCTATTCTTAAATAATTTTTATGCTCGACCATGCCGAAATGTAGTAATTATATACCTGGTAGCAGTCCTTTAATGCATGTCATTAAAGTACACCTATTCATTAAAGTTCAGGTTTTCGATTATTCTCGGGTATGCAATCGAAAGACAACGAGGGAAACGTCACGGAGGCTGGAAATCCAATACTGTCGCAGAAGGTTATGTTCTTTTACAATAATAATTAGCGTTACTTGTAAATAATATTCAAATAAATTCAATTTGTCATCTCGTTTTTCAATTCTAAATCAATTTCCAGGTTACATCAAAATTAGTTCATGTTATTGTCTAAATTATATCAAGGTCAATGACATTATTGTTCCTCGGAAGAAATCAATACTTTCGCGTCTGCGCACATCTCACAATTTACAACAACTATGAACAAGGTCACTTCCGATCTTCTGTCAGATACAAATAAAATGAATACTTCTGAATTATTTCAAGTTAGAATTATGGTCGAGCATAAAAAGTCGTATGAAACTTGCCTATAATGGTAATTAAGACGCTCGTATGAAAATTATGAAACTCGCTTGCGCTCGTTTCATAAACAAACATGCTTGCGTCTTAATTACTACCATTATAGGCTCGTTGCATAATGTACTATTATTAAGGTCGTTATTGTATTGCAAGTAGGTCCTTCATTAATCGTGTTCCTTAATTCTAACAAACTTTGTAAATAGATGTAAGTGTATTTATCATTAGCAGCGAATGTTTTGTGATCTAACGGTAGGCAGAACGCAGGTTAGTATAAATTATTACATTCAAAGTTTTCAGGTAGTTTTGTTCAAGGACAACTGAATGCAGAACAAATCAGACAATAAATAGTAATTTACACTTAAGCACATAACAGATACAAACTTCATAGAAATACTTACAGACTTATAAGTTACATAGGCGATACTTAAACGTGGTTCATTTTAAAAGAATGATTTTAGAAGCGACTGTTATATTATATATATATATATATATATATATATATTATATATATATATTGTTCATTATAATATGTAAGACAATACGTATATTACTTTCTTACGTTCAGGCGATTATCTTGAAAGTAATTGGATTTAAAGTTCGTTGTTTTTGTCTTGTTTCCAACATGATATGAAAGCTGTAATCCGTGTAAGCACGAAATGCAGTAATAAGTATAATCTGTATTAAAATCTCCATTAACATAATCATTACGTATTGCCTCAAATCAATAAGAATTTCAGATTTCCAAGTCGATATCTCTACTAATGTCAGCAAAGAATCAATTGACAATATGTTAAGAAAAAGGATAAATTCCTTATAAACTGTAAGAAATACTGGAATATTCTCTAAATAATGAATGTTAAAAACAAGTGGAATTAAAACAATGGAATATTTGAGAAGAACAAGGTGTTTCTTTTCTTTCATTTTGAAGACGTTTATTCCCACAATATAAATCGAGAGTATTAATTTCGAGGAAGAGAACTGATTACTTTTTAAATATACTTTGAAAAGTGCTTGTACTCATTGAGAATGTATTATTCCAGAATATAAAAAAGTGACAATTAATTATGAAGAATGAGGACATAAAAATGTAATTTAATATTAGCAGTAAAGAGGATTTCGTGGCAGTATTCGAACTGAAAAGAGTTGTAGACATAGTCAGTGGGTTTTGTGGCCTTCTTCTTTAGTATAATAACTCATTTCTCAGAAATTTACACCAAATGTGTTTTGTTTTATTTGGAAAGGTATATATATTCTTTTAAAAGTGATTGACATTTCGTTTATTAGTTCACCGTTCTCGGGGGTGTTTTGTTCGGGTTTGCACTTGACTCCATTGTATTGAGTTTAAAGCTCGCCAAGTGGTACGGATTTCTAAAGGAAGATATACTTAGCAAGGTTCCTACGAGAGAAAATAAAATTATAGTGCTGCAGTGTCGCAGCTGCGCGTCACGTGACGAACCCTGGTCAAGATCCTTTCCTCCATTCATGCACATTGCTTTGAGATCAGGTGTACCTGGGATAAAACTTGAAAATTATATAAATATCGCCAAGTTCCGGCCCAAAGACGTCAGATATTTCGTGTCTTGGGTTAGGATCGCAAATGTTTGCAATATTATTTCTGATGCTATTATTCTCAAACTATGATAATGTATGTATGTTTCAACCCATCGATTTGATGCTGGAACATAGGTATAACGTGACGGACGTTTCAGTACATAACAAGGAATTTACACTTATTTGCCGACAGTGGCAGAGGGACAAGTGGTAAGCTAATCGCCTAAACGCCATCTATTTTGCAACTATGGTATTATTAGGACGCGATAAAGAAGAAATTTGATCCAGGGACTCTATTTTAGGCTTCGAGGTCTTTAACACTTAAACTCACTATCTATCGTATAGGATACAACAGATTAATAGGCTATATGCTATAATTTTAATAGAACAATTTAATTTAGTAGTCTGACCCAATATTTTGGGTTTGCCCTGCGACACAGAATAGCTCACAATAAAATTTAAAATGAAAAATTATATAAACAGGTTTCAGACAAAAGTGAATAAGACATAAGAAAAAAAATTGAACCAAGTGTAATTTAAATTGAATGTACACCATAAAGATGCTGACGAAATATCGCTACAGAAAGTTTTATTATGGTGGTGACGATGGCATCTTGAAGATCTCTGGTCAGCTTGTATTTTTCGCTCCACTTTACAAAGGCTTTCGGAATGGTGCCTCTCGCTCCGAAGAAGAGACCGGTAACTGTGATTTTTTTATGTTGTATTTCGCCGATAGGTACTGAATCGTGGGCTCGTAGATTTTCTTTTTCTCTTCATTCACTTCAGATGGTTGAGTGGCTGAGATTTCAAATGTGATGGTAGGATCAATTATTTCGGCTGTCTGCTTATTCCTATTTATAGCTATGATATCGATCCTACGATTGCTTCCACCATCAGCAATACAATGAACTTCCTCGTGAACGTCTAGATTTTTGGATCGAAGTGCATCTGCGATCATAGAACGTATGGTGTTGTGACGTTTTATTCTGAGTACTTCTCCCTTTGGGCAACTCCCAAGCACATGTGGTAAAGTTTCATACTCACTACAGTGCCTACAGTGGGTTGTGCCTGTAGAGCGACCAGGGAGAGAACGTACTGGTGCCACCATCGCAGTCATTTTTAGCATATCTCTCCATTCAGAACTTGATAATCCGTCATGCTTCATGATCCACGAGTTGGCAGCAGGTACTTCTTCTTTCTGGAGGTATGCACACCAGGTTTTAAATTCACTGTATCGAAGATGTTACCTTAATTGCTTCACGGATCCTGTAGCCTCATCTCTGCTCACTTGCAATTCCGACAAGCAACGGGTTCTTATAGAGTCGTAGTCTCGTACAGCATTAACGTGCTGGTCATTTAGGTTTTCTAGCTTGGTATTGATGTTGAGTTGCTGCAGATAGGCTTCCCATGTAGCGCGCATCACTGACAATCCTTTGTATTTGTTACTTGTATATATCATGCTATTAGGATTGTCACCTGGTACTTGTAATATTTCCTTTACTGCGCTTTTAATTATATTGTCAGCTTTAATGAGGAATTTTTTGGGGATCAGATCCACAGATGCAGTTTGAAATGGATATATTAAAGTTGGGCCGATGAACTGGTTTAAGACGACTAATTTTTTTTTTTTTTTTTTTTTTTTGTGGCTGAAGCAAATGACTTGATGTCATTAGTAGGAAAATTTAATTTAACCAAAATTTCACAATACTATATTATTGTACAACATACAAAATATGGATATTGGGATAGTTGTTTTCTTTACAGTCCGACACGGTTTAATAAACTAGTTTCAGAAATGAAGTTTTGCCAATTTAAGGGTTAACGTGTCGTAAAATTCCTAAGCGGGTCACAGGCTTGAAGTCCATCCCGCAGGACTTGCGCTCCGGATTTTTGCATCCTGAAAAATTCATCCACCCTAGCCGGGTTTGAACCCGCATCTCTTGTGTCTGGAGGGTAGGGCTTTACCACTAGACCACTGGGGACAATCTGTGACATTGTAGAAAAGTATAAAATTATTCTTAAATATGTACGAGAGATCAGCGAGTACTATATGCCTATTTACTTTGTAGACTACTTGTGTTATAAGACAACAAAAGTGTACCTTTCCACAAATATTAATTTAAGATATTATATCAGCTACGATTGTAATGAAAGGTGGAAATAACTAGGGTTGGATAAAAAGTAATGGCAACAGTTCGATATTTCTGACATGGCTTTATTCACAGGGGTATAACATTTACGTACCTCTATACAGTCGCCCCCCTTATTTTTTACCTTTTGCCAAATGTTTGGAAGGCGTCGTACACCATCAGCGCGTCCATCTTTGTTGATGTTCCGTATTGACCGCCATAAAGCACGGTTAAGTTCATCTCTGGTATTGTACCGGGTCCCTCGCAGTGGTTCTTTCACTTTGGTGAAAAGATAGTAATCGCATGGATCATATCGGGTGAGTACGGTGGATGTTCCAGTAGTCCGCGTTTTCCGTCTGCCTTGGAGGTACAGCGTGGTGCAGTATTACCCCATCAATGTCATACGCCACAATGAACATCTCCTTCACAGCACTTTGTGTAGGGCGCACTTTCTTTGGACGAGGAGAACCGGGATTGCTTCCATTCATTTGATTGGCGTTTCAAGTTTGGTTCATACGAGCGAGTCCAGGTTTCGTCCATAGCGACGATTCATCCAAGAAAGTCGTCACCTTCCCTTTGGTACCGGTGCAACAAGGCTTTCCCGGAACGCTTTAACCCATCGTGCAACTGTGCGATATGGCAACGCTGCATCGCCACATGCTTCACGCAGTCCCTGAAAACATTCTTGTGCACTAAGACCTCGTGCCATTTCAATTTTGATCCAGGAACGTTGCTCTAGTTTTGTAAGGATAGTCTTAGGGCGCTCGCACTATCCCTATGAAAGTGAACGTTCTACACACTGCAGTAGATTGATGGAGTACTGTCGCCGCTGGCTGCACTAACTCATCTAACAGTCCTTGTTCATGTCCACACAGCTGGCAGCTCTCAAACGCACCATCGTCACGTGACAGCAGTGTTGCCATTACTTTTTATCCAAACTATGTATGTTCACGATAGTTAATTTCTTTCATGAAAAATTGTTACATTACAGTGCATGAGGATTAAGTTGGCGTGATTTCTACTGTCCTTGTCTGAGGTCCTTGTCTACCGACTGCCACCAGATGTGACGGGCAAGAGGTTTCCTTTTGTACAATTCTTGGAATGCCCTTTCTCCTCCCTTCTCCCTTCACACTTTTGCAAACCCAATTAGTGGATCTCTCAGTGGCGTCTCGGGGTTGTTCGAGTTCATTAGTTAGTAGTATTTTGTGAATAGTGAAGTGAGTTTGTATCTTTTTTTATTAGGTTATTTTACGACGCTGTATCAACATCTCAGGTTATTTAGCGTCTGAATGAAATGAAAGTGATAATGCCGGTGAAATGAGTCCGGGGTCCACCACCGAAAGTTACCCAGCATTTGCTCGTATTGAGGGAAAACCTCGAAAAAAACCTCAACCAGGTAACTTGCCCCGACCGGGATTCGAACCCGGGCCACTTGGTTTCGCGGCCAGACGCGCTGACCGTTACTCCACAGGTGTGGAAGAGTTTGTATCTTGTTGTACCAATTTAATATAATATAATTCACAAATTAAAATGTTTTCGGAGATACATGGTTTCACTGTTACCTTAAATATTGTAATGAGTGTTGTGCTCTTGTATTTAATAATAATGGTAGGCAATATGGGAAAACGCGGGAAAGCCTTGAAGTCGGACGGTATGAACATGGTTATTAATGCACATACATTCTTTACTGGAGAATATGCGGAAAACAAACAATATCTGTGCCGAGTTTTATCGAAAGTACTGCTGCTGTGACAAATATATCATCTCGTGGTGTTAACAGGATTAAAATAGAAAAAAAAAAAAAAAAAAAAGCAAAAAACACAAAAAGGAAGCGCTAGAAAGCGGAAGCGGAGTGGAAGTGTGCTGCGAACTCCAGGAAAGAAACGCCCGAACAGAACTCTTAAAAAACGTGTGTAACAGGTTAAAAATGAGCGCACTTGCAAAAGTGACGAAAGAAAATTGGAGGAAGGCCTGTGAACGCATAGAAAAAGTTGAAAAATTTTATTGGGCGAAGGATGGACTTGTAGATGGAAATTTATTATTCGTTCGTACTCAATTTGGACGACACGGACACGGACGAACTTTCTGGCGGAGTGGAGTCAGAATTTGAAGAGGAAGAGAATGCCGCCACTGGTAACTCGTGGTCGCTTGAAGGAGTGTCGACCATCATAAATGAGGGTAGAAAGAGATGGTGAGCATTCTCTCTCTTTCTAAAAGGGACTAGACAAGTAAATCCTCATGGACTGTAAGCGAACCGTTTCCTTCGTTGTTGTATGATTTTGATTTGAGATAAATAAAATTTAGTATTTTACTACACATTTTTACATTTCATGTGCACCATTCTCTGATTGGTTCAAATATGAACACAGAATGCGAAGAAACTAGTCATCATGGTGGTAGTAGTATTAATGGTAGTAGTAGTAGTGGTAGTGGTGGTGATGCAGTGTAATTCAAAGTGGGCAAGAAATACTGTAGCTCACATATTTTTCCTTGGAGAATACGTTCTATCAAGTGCCCTCATTAAACGATGAGAAACCCAGAGCCATGTTTGCCACCTGAAGAAAGTCGTACTAAGGATTTCATAAATCCATATTTGAAATAACTTCCTTCGGCTGGATTTAAACCCGCGAATCTAAGACGCAAAAATTAACCTCATTATTAATACATTATCAAGAATAACGACGTACAATTTGGTACTAACTTCTATTGTGAGTTATGAAATTGTGGGAAGCATGGAAACATATTCGTAAAATGTTGTGAGTCTTTATGTTACATGAACTTACAGACATTGGTCATCTTTGATTCCTGGATTGTAAAACGACTGATTCACATACCAACTAATATACATTTAGTCCCCAGTAAGTTTGTCTGAATTTTATTTATTCTACACAATTTTATTCTGAATGTAAATTTTTTCAAGTAATACAAATTGGTCGAGAATTGGGATTACCGTTAAGATTTGTGTTGCCGTGTTGATAACCTTGGTAACCATGCAATGGGAGTAATAACCTGTATCGCACTATGTAAGAGTTATGAGTAGCTGTGGAATATGCCTTCACGCACACGTGACCCCCGGATTATTATCTCCGCAAAACGTTTGCCACGACATGGCGCAGAATTCATGTCTACGAGGACACTGTGTTTTAATCTGTTAAAATCACACTTTACAACATTGAGAATATTCGTTCAAATTTTGCAATTACATCTCTATTTAAAGTAGTATAATTTTGCATTCGTTTTATTTTTCTATTGAAAGTTATTGTATCAATTTTCATTGTTTTATTGTAAACTTCAATATATTTATTTGTTTTCTGGATCTTTGTGGTCACCGTTATTGGAGGGCAGATCGTTTTATTTATTTACTAAATCCGATATAAAAGGACACCATTTTATTTTTACTAACATTTCTGATATTACCCTGGTTTTACCTTTGGATCAACGATTAAGAACCGGAAACACCGTTTGCTACCCCCTTCCACGACTGGAGTTCGATGATACTGGTATAATATACAAACAAATCACTTTACTAGGTATAGGACGGAAGAAAAGTAGTTCATCCATTTACGTAAACAAGGAAATATCGCGATTTTGAGTTTGATAATTTTCATTAGGTTTTTGTTTAACCAAAATACAGTACAGTATTAACAATGAGTGTTTTTACTCACGAACTGAGCTTTCCATGCGGGCGTATTCATTATGCAGTGTATATTATACTGTCTACAACACATTACCGTACACTATAAAGAATGAAGTTAAAACGAAAAATAATCATAATATGGATATTTAAACACATTTTTGAAAATGGTGGCCGTTCATTTCGATACAGTCTTCTGTTCTAATGTGCATATTATCGCACTATAGACTGTTGTACGTAATTCCAATCACCAGGTTCGTACTTCGTATCAGTAACTCATGTTGAAATAATTCTGTACGTACTCTATAAAAGAGACCTTACGTACTGTAAATTCAATCTTCACTTCTGCCCGATCCGAAAAGATAAAATTACTCAAACATGCTATCTACTGTCCGTCCAAGTGGTTACGTCGTAGCGTCGTAGAAAGGGAGGAAATCATGTGACAGTGAATTACTTAACGAGGCTCTTTTATTTAAGTTATTTTAAACAAGTGTATGGGTGAATATTACGTAGACGTCCAATTCCTAACAGAAATTAATGTTCTCAGAAAAGAGCTAAGACAGCCCAGCCACTAGCATTTACAGAGAGGCGAATAGAAGCAGGTGGGGGAAACCGGGATGCGACGTAGGAAAATGGAAAATGATGCAATATTGAAAGCTCTTTCGTCACTGGAAAACGCGAACATATTTTTGGAACGTACTGTTTACTACGGCCGTAAGGCTACTATGACTGTATATGCGGTCTTGGATCTGTGTGGAGGACGGTTGAACTTCATTAATAGAAGGGGTGGGAGTGAAGTACATTCAAGAACTCAGGTACAGTAAAAATTGAAGTAAAAATAAAATGATGTCCCTGTAAAATAATATATAAACATATAAATAATTTGAGGTTTCAAACATAATTTATAAATAAAAAATATAAAGGAAATATTGTAAAGTGCAATTATTAAGAGAGGGTGACGAGTGTTGAGGGGCACCCTGTGCAGTGTGTCAGCCGTACCTAGCACGACGTCATTCCGGCGGATAATAAATCGTTCTCTATCTGGCCTCTAATGAACTCAACATATTGCGTACAGATAAGGTGATTGTGGCTTAGGGACACGCGTGTGTTATGTGGAACGCTTTAATAAAAGTCAGCGGAACCGTTAGCTCTGCTGCAATGTCAGTTACTTCTCTAGCCAATTTGTGGTGTCAGCCACGTGGAAGATCTGCTCAATTACCAGTAATTATGCCCCACTAAAACGTTCCTCTGTGCATGAAGCAGACGGAACGAGAGCCCTTTCGTACTCTTTCTTTATTACTCTCATTCTGGCACTAGTTTTTATGTTCGTGTCATATAATGATTGTCAAGTAAGACATTATTTACAGAGAAGATTGAGGCTCAATTCTTAGACCGATCTTCTGAGATTTGTAGTCAGAGGTCTGCATCGAACGTTTTCTCTCGAGCGCCAAGTAGTTCATTGCATAATCCGATAGGTAGCGCACATGCATGATGGGTATAATTGTCACGAGCGATAAATCCTCGAACGGTATAAGCCGAGCGTTAGATATTCGTTCTTGTTACAGTGATGAACTGTGTAGTAACATCATAGATGTTTATCATTTCAAAACTTTGCAGTGTTTAACTAACCTCTCCATAGTACAACTACAAAACTTCCTTTAAAATGTAATATAAATGTTATAGGTAAATGTGTTCCCCCCCCCCCACACAAGAGTGATTTTTGTTTTTGCCACATCTGATAGCTGTTATTGGATGTAAATGTAATTATTATAAACGGAGAACACAATCACGATAATGCAAGAACTGTATCAAGTTTTCTAGTAATAATAATAATAATAATAATAATAATAATAATGATAATAATAATTAGTGTATCAATCTTTGCCTCTGTAACAGTTGTGCAGCATGATTATTCGTTTTATTATATTTTCTGTGACGTTATCTCTATACTAATACTGTTATTAATCTACTGCTATATCAATAATATTTTGTAAAACGTTTCTACATTGTCGCAGTATATAGGCGGAACACTATGCATTTACCTATCATATTATATATGTGGTAAATCAAATACTGAATAATTATTAATTAGCAATAATAACTATATATCGAAGTTTTTCATAATATTCTATTTATAACTTCATATTCCTGTTTTGGTACGTTCCATTGACTGTTCCATTAAACGTTTGTCATAAACGCAGAAAATAAAGCCTTATTTTTACCGTGTGAGCAAAACATACTGTATGTGTATCTTATCTGTCGCCTTCCATACAAGATAAGACATGTCGGTGAGATGACCTTGTACTTCTATTTATTACGAGCGTACCACGACCGATCGTATCTCACTCGAGGGTGCGACACTCGACCGAGTTCAAGCGAGCGATTTAACTCCAATGCAGCACTCTGTTTTTTTAGTAGGTTATTTTACGACGCTTTATCAACATCTTTGGTTATTTAGCGTCTGAATGAGATGAAGGTGATAATGCCGGTGAAATGAGTCCGGGGTCCAGCACCGAAAGTTACCCAGCATTTGCTCATATTGGGTTGAGGGAAAACCCTGGAAAAAAACCTCAACCAGGTAACTTGCCCCGACCGGGAATCGAACCCGGGCCACATGGTTTCGCGGCCAGACGCGCTGACCGGTACTCGACAGGTGTGGACGCTCTGTTTGCAGTAGAAAAGAAGGCGGCTGGAAAAGATCCCTCACAGCTCTTTGCTTACCCTTATCTTCATGAATTTATAGTCACAGTATCGTCAAGTTTTCTTCTAGGAGTAAGCTCTGGAGTTCGAGAAATAAATTATACAGGGTGGAAGTGAAATAGCCTTGCAGATTTTCAGAGCTAATAGCTCATGTTGTATGTAGCAAAAAAAAACTATAATACAGGGTGTTGCAAAACTTCATACTCAAACTTATAGGGATTGTAGAGGAGAGATGTTTCTTTAAATAATCATAGGTCGGAAACCATTAGTTACGTAGTCGTCACCTTCGAACGCATCACTAAGTAGAAACAAGCATTGAGTATCCACCGAAGGATTATGAAAATAAAAAAAATAATAAAAGTTTTACTTTATACGTTAACTTTTAGACCTCCTGCAGCTCGGTACAAAATGAAATTTCATCCATTCATTTAGTGTTGTGCCCAAGGGCAGGTCTTTCACTGCAAACCCAACTTTCTCCAGTCTTTCCTACTTTCTTCCTTGCTCTTTGTTTTCTCATATGATCAATATACCTTAATGTCGTTTATCATCTGATATCTTCTTCTACCCCGAATTCTTCTCCCGTTTACAATTCCTTTCAGTGCATCCTTAGTAGGCAGTTTCTTCTCAAGCAGTGACCCAACCAATTCCTTTTCCTCTTCCTGATCAGTTTCAGCATTATTCTTTCTTCACCCACATTTTCCAACACAGCTTCATTTCTTATTCTGTCTATCCACTTCACACGTTCCATTCTTCTCCATATTCACATTTCAAATGCTTCTATTCGCTTCTCTTCACTTCGTCGTAATGTCCATGTTTCTGCGCCATACAATGCCATACTCCATACAAAGCACTTCACTAGTCTCTTCCTTAGTTCTTTTTCCAGAACTCCACAGAAGTTGCTCCTTTTTCTATTAAAAGCTTCCTTGGGCATTGCTATCCTCATTTTGACTTCCTGGCAGCAGCTCATGTTACTGCTTGTAGTACACCCCAAGTATTTGAAGCTGTCTACTTACTCTACTGCCTCATTTAGAATTCGCAAGTTTATCTTTTGTATTTTTCTTCCTATGACCATGCTCTTCGTCTTATTTGCATTTATGTTCATCCCATTCTGCTCACAGCTGTCATTTAGCTCCTGTAGCATATCCTAAAATGCTATTAGAGACGTTATTTTATAGTAAGGACTGCAAGGCAACTTTTATACATCCTTAAATTTTGATTTAGTATGTTTTTCGATACGTCCTATTATTTACCTGCAATTAATTAAAAAAAACCTGATCTTTCCTTTCAGCGATATAAACTGGATTCCATTTTATTTCTTGCATCGTGTTTTTATTTGTGGCTCAAATTAATGTTTTGAATATAATACAGTGTTTACTAAACATGTAATTAAGTGAAATTTACTTTTAATCTCACTGCTAAATATTTACTCGTATGTGTATTTAGAATTCAATTGCTATCCAGTGGACACTAAAGGGCTGCACCCATTACATGTTCGTAATATATTCGTCAGAGTTGATGTCGTATTTTTACTCTGGATAATATGTTGTGTGCTCTCTCTCCTCTGTTATAGTAATCTCATCACATCATATCCATACCGCACATGATTTATTGATATGTTATGTTATCTATCAAAGTAGAGAATTTGTCGTGATCACAGTGATGACGAAAGATACAAACCAAGACAGGAACCTTGTTATTGTATCAAAAAATAGTGATAGGTCGTTCACGAACTGACTCTTTTGAACGATTCTCTTCTTTAATCTGGTAACGAGCTAGCTCGCTCATTGAGATCCGTCGTTCACGAGTCGGTTCAGCTCCTTGAGCTCACAAATGATTTTGGCTCGCATTACAGCACACACCTCGTATCACGACTTCCACGCTCGATAACCAATGACAGTCATTGAATGATCACGTGACATCTGCACTTCTTTAAAAGTTTAGAGAAGGAATAACCTTCTATAATCTGTTTTTATACAGAAATAAACTTCCCACCGTTGAGTTTAAACGTTAGGGTGAACATTGCAAAGAGGATTTGGAGATGTGCTACATACCACTGTACACCTGTTTGACAAGATGTTCCTACAATACGTTAACGTTCTTCGTTATTCTTCCTTAAGGCCAATTCACAATTAAAATTAAACATAACCGTAACATAAACACAGAAGTGTGCGCCCAGGCTACCAAATGGGATCATTCACAATGATTCACATAAGCATTGACATAAACATTACCGTAAGACGTTAACATGAAAGTTTGCAAACTCCAAACAAACTCCAAACTTTCATGCTTATGCTTACGTGATTTGCAAAAAGAACACAATCGTGGAGCGCTGAAGTATACAACAGAATATGAGGAAATGGCGTCGTTGTTATGTTTCCATGGTTACCAAATATATTTACTGTTATGTTTATGTTCCCATCGTGAATGATAGTATGACTTCTTGATTTTACTGTAAAGTTAAGTTAACGCTTACGTTATATTTAATTTTCATTGTGAATGAGCCTTTAGTCTAGGCCTACATGTAACCTATTTAAATTTATTTTAACCACGTCATTTACAATTATTATTTTTCATTCAAGATGATCGATATTGTGATTAGTGTGCTAATGTTTGTGGTTTAGTAATTATATTCTATTTATTAGGTGGTAGATGACATTGCATTTTGCTACCAAGGAAGTCCTGTGTCATCTTTATACGAGGCGCGTTCAGACAGTAGAGAAAGAAAACACAATTTCATGGAGATAATTATTGGAACAGATATATCAATATTATCTCCTCAGATAAATGGCATCTGTTCAAAATTCACGTGCTTTCGTTCTGCTACATCCTTTGACCCAAAGATTTGTGCACCTCCCCCAGACAGATGACGCCTGTAGACGAATCCCGGAAGATCGTCTGCCACAGTCTCCTGGTCGAGCTAAAACTATTAAAATGGTAGCAATTGAAGCTAATGAAGGCGAAATGAGTCCGAGGTCCAACGCCGAAAGTTACCCAGAAATTCTGCTTCAGATGATTGAGAGGAAACCTCGGGAAGAATCCCAACCCGGTAAATGTCCTAACCACGATTTGAACTCAGGCTCACTCGTTTCACGGTCAGACAAGCTAACCGTTACTCCACAGTAGTGGATATGTGTACACCTACAAACTATGCAAATTTTATTTATTAAAGTTGAACTACAATAAACTGAAACTATAAAAAATATGCCTACTATAAATTATGTACCTGACACTCGAACAACACGATGACAACTGAGCGAAAGATCAGTGTGGGAATGACGTCTTCACGTCCTATTTTGCGCCAGATAGGTGAGTTGCGAATTCAGGTACCAATTGCTAAGAAATTCGAAGAGCGGGTAGAAGGGAATACAAACAATCGTTACGCATCTCTCTGAAGTCGTTTCTTTGGTTGAGGGAGGAGTAGATTGCGTTCTATGTTACGAACTAATGATGGCGAACCTTACCAAAATGTCAGTCAATGCTAGACACAGGATAATCAATTAGAAGCACCTGCTGGCGTACAATGATGTTCAATCATAATTGGTGATCGACAGAGCTGAAAATCCACCCTTAGGAATGTCACTCATCTCTTCCCTCCCTTCTGAATATTATGCAAATAATGAATCAACTACGGCTTATATTTCGCAGTTGTTCCATTCGTTCCACATAATAATAATAATAATAATAATAATAATAATAATAATAATAATAATAATAATAATAATAGTTACACTGGTCAAAAGTCATTTTATATATTATTATAATGTACCGAAGTACATATGATATTTCCATGCAGATATTCTGCGTCATTCTGCCGGAGAGAATTTTTCTCCGTTCCATTACTCTTTCATCGTATAAAAGTGATTTTGTTAAATATACAATACCTGCTGTTTCTTATGTAATGTCATCTGCTGATTCTAAAAATGAAGTCAAAATTCCTCTACCACCCACCATTTTGTTGTAATTTTAGAAAAATTGATTTATTTTTATTCCTACATGCAGCCCTTAACATCCTAATGGAAAGAAAATATTTCAAATAGTTAATTTTATTTTATTGCTTTAACAATTTATTTATTTATTTATTTATTTGTGTATTTATTTTTATTTATTTATTTATTTATTTATGTATTATTTTCATAATAATTCTAACATAAAATATAATATATACAGAAAAACTTTAGCTCGAGTAGAACTCGTGACCTAGAAATTCAGATCACTATTGCTTGTGAAGTCAGAATTCATAAAAATGAATTTTATTCCTCGTAAGACTGTGAGAGTTAGTATTAATCCTCAGTTGATCTGGAACTTATAATCATGAAACAAGTTTCATAACTCACGTTTTCTTTGTCCTAACTTTAAGTGTGGTAAAAGTATCTAATAAAGTAAAACATACCTCGAAATACTGTAAATCACAAACAATTTTTGTTAGGTTTGTGGTTAATTAACTTTGAAAGCACATACGAGAATGTTACTACACTAGTTAAAAGAGCTTACTCTTTTGATTGTAAAATAGATGAGGACAGGAACTGGGCCACTAAAATCTGTTGTGCTCCATGTAATTCTATTAGCCTAAGTGGTTGGCTTAAAGGATCCCACCATATGGTTCTTCCGGTTCCAGTGATATGCCGGAAACCTAAGGATCATTCAACAGACTGTTACTTTCTAGAAATCACAGATCAGAAGATTACAGAGAACTTGTCAGCGAGCTGATTCAGAATTATAACGTGATGGGGCGTCATGTATCTCTCAAAATAACTTATTGGATTCTCATCTATTTTTTCTTTCCTCAAAAGCTTCGAGTAGTGAGCGACGAACATTGGGAGCGTTTTCATCAGGATTTTTCTAAAATGGAAAGGCGCTACCAGAAAAAACGGAGCTCAAATATATCAGACTACTGCTGGACACTCAAAAGAGATGTTTCTAAAGCCAAGTATATCCTAAAAATTTATTTCACATACATTTTAGGTAAATAAATATGATTTTAGGTAAAATGTTACAAGGTATCAATACTAGAAAAGTCTAAAGTACATTTTATAGGCTATAATTACTCAAAATCCCTGGGTGATAGGAACATTTTGAAAATAGATCTGAAATCTGCACGAAAAATTCTATAAGAATCACCTATTCCTTTTCTTTTAACAAAAAATATGTTTAATTTTATTGACTAGTGTTATTATTATTATTATTATTATTATTATTATTATTATTATTATTATTATTATTATCACTTTTGTTGACGTCGTACAAAATTTTGTCCAATATTCTTTTGAGAAGATTAACTCCGTACG
This sequence comes from Periplaneta americana, assembly GCF_040183065.1. Classification (NCBI taxonomy): domain Eukaryota; kingdom Metazoa; phylum Arthropoda; class Insecta; order Blattodea; family Blattidae; genus Periplaneta; species Periplaneta americana. Next base: position 197,347,920 of record NC_091117.1, on the reverse strand, counting down.
TAGATGAAATTATTGGGGATCATCAGTGTGGTTTTAGGCGTAATAGATCGACTATTGATCAGATGTTTTGTATTCGACAGATAATGGAGAAAAAATGGGAGTATAAGGGTACAGTACATCAGTTATTCATAGATTTCAAAAAGGCATATGACTCGGTTAAGAGGTAAGTATTATATGATATTCTTATTGAATTTGGTATTCCCAAGAAACTAGTTCGATTAATTAAAATGTGTCTCAGTGAAACATACAGCAGAGTCCGTATAGGTCAGTTTCCATCTGATGCTTTTCCAATTCACTGCGGGCTAAAGCAGGGAAATGCACTATCACCTTTACTTTTTAACTTCGCTTTAGAATATGCCATTAGGAAAGTTCAGGATAACAGGCAGGGTTTGGAATTGAACGGGTTACATCAGCTTCTTGTCTATGCGGATGACGTGAATATGTTAGGAGAAAATCCACAAACGATTAGGGAAAACACGGGAATTTTACTTGAAGCAAGTAAAGCGATCGGTTTGGAAGTAAATTCCGAAAAGACAAAGTATATGATTATGTCTCGTGACCAGAATATTGTACAAAATGGAAATATCAAAATTGGAAATTTATCCTTCGAAGGGGTGGAAAAATTAAAATACCTTGGAGCAACAGTAACAAATATAAATGACACTCGGGAGGAAATTAAACACAGAATAAATATGGGAAATGCCTGTTATTATTCGGTTGAGAAGCTTTTATCATCTAGTCTTCTGTCAAAAAATCTGAAAGTTAGAATTTATAAAACAGTTATATTACCGGTTGTTCTGTATGGTTGTGAAACTTGGACTCTAACTTTGAGAGAGGAACAGAGACTACGGGTGTTTGAGAATAAGATTCTTAGGAAAATATTTGTGGCTAAGAGGGATGAAGTTACAGGAGAATGGAGAAAGTTACACAACACAGAACTGCACTCATTGTATTCTTTACCTGACATAATTAGGACCATTAAATCCAGACGTTTGCGATGGGCAGGGCATGTAGCACGTATGGGCGAATCCAGAAATGCATATAGAGTGTTAGTTGGGAGGCCGGAGGGAAAAAGACCTTTGGGGAGGTCGAGACGTAGATGGGAGGATAATATTAAAATGGAGTTTAGGGAGATGGGATATGATGATAGTGAGTGGATTAATCTTGCACAGAATAGGGACCGAAGGCGGACTTATGTGAGGGCGGCAATGAACCTTCGGGTTCCTTAAAAGCCATTTGTAAGTAAGTATTATTATTATTATTATTATTATTATTATTATTATTATTATTATTATTTTATTTAATTTTCGAAACTCATTTATAAAGCTGTTTCCAGCAACTTAAATTGTATTTTGATTCGTCTGTTATCACAATTATTTTGCCTGCAATAAAATTAAGTAAATATCTTGTTGAGTGATTTTACTATACCACATGTGTCCATCCTTCAAATCATACACTCTAAACTTCATCAGCGTTTCGCAAATTGATTGAAATTCGTAGTAATGTTTTAAATTAATGGATAATTTATTAATAAAACACTCTTAATTGGTTGTAATTACTTTGAACAAAACATTCACGCAGCACAGACTGATAATTAATTAAAAATCGTTTTGCCTCAAGTGTGGTAATTCAATGTTTGTGGCTCTTTCTCTAATGACCCTACAACATAACATTTTAAACCGAGTTTGGCATCATTTTGATTTAGCATTTACGTGTACTAGTGACACGAAGCATTAAATTTGAAGAGTGTGATTTAAATTTCGGACACTTTTATTATACAGATTGTCAAAGAGATCATTTGAAAATGTAATACGACAATCTTATAACTTGACCTCATGGGGAATAGAGAATGGGAACAAAAGACTGGATTGTTCCTCTTGAAGGCGAGACAGATTAGAACTTCAGCTGTCGAAGTTTGCGACGCGAACTGAGGAAGGGATAATAGTATCCATCCAACTGTACACTTTTATATCTGTTTTAAGTTAGGATATATTATATAATGTGTTTTATTCTGCCATTTCCATTTTAATATGTGTGTTCTTTTAGAGAGTAGTTGGATGTAATCATAGGTGAGGGGGGAACTACAAAGGAGGAGTTGTGTTGGGTACAAAGCACGTACGGTCAGAAGAACCGTGCATTCGATTTTAGACAAAATTATGATATTATAAAATTTGTATGTATAATATTACTCAATAAATCCATCTATCTATCTAGTGAAAATTAGAGAAATACTCCGTTTCAGTCTTTGACATTTCAGATATGAAGAGCACAGAGAAAAAACGAATAGAGTCACAGTTTTCTTAAGGGTGATGTCACCATCTAATTCAGTATATTAGTGCGTATTTTATTGTGCCCTTTTCATTTTAATATGTGTGTTCTTTTAGAGAGCAGTTGGATATAATCATAGGTGGTGGGGGAACCTACAAAGGAGGACTTGTTTTGGGTAAAAAGCACGTACGGTCAGAAGACCCGTGCATTGGATTTTAGAGAAAATTATGATAATATAAAATCTGTATGTATAATATTACTCAATAATAAATTCAATATTAGTGCAAAATTTATTGCTGTTTCTAATGAAAAAGTAGGGAAGGATCACTGTATATGTAGTGATAATTCTCCTTTACCAGCGGGGTAACAAGGTAACTCCACATGAATAATGTAAATTACATCTTAAGGTAGATTAATTATTTATGTTATTCTTAATTCAAATTGTTAGTAGATATGTTATCGACAAATACATGGAATTTCAAAAAGAAATATGGATAAAAATGGAAATAATATTGAAAAATAATCAGTGAGGAATTCCTATTACCCCTCTTGCTAGCAGGGGGATTAAACCAAATAAACCGCTAAAGTATTCATATGTTTCAATTTTAGCGCATACTTCAGCAGTATTTACTACATAGTTGTATTCATATTCTCAGGTTTTTCAGTTCATGAAGTTCCGTGCTTTAATTATATCAATAACTTATATAACGTTTTTAAGTGTAATAATTCTCTTCACATTTTTCATTAACGTATATATATATTTTTTTTTCAATTACATTTTGTGCATTTAAGCATGGAGCTGAGATGTAATTACGTCTTCCCATTAAAGAAAGTTAATGTTCAAAATAGAGGATCTTTTTCATTATATTTAACTCTCCCCTTTTCATTAACAAATGGATTTTCTGAAAAGTTTCATACCCATGAGACGAAGGATAAGTATTGCAGCGTATATAAAAAAAAAATCAATACCATCACTGCACTCTTACAATCAGGTTACCTGCCAGCTCTGCGAATTCAATAGTCAACAAAGCGAGAAACTCTGTGATGTCACAGGACACCAATATGGCAATGATGGTAATGATAGTGAGGAAGATGATGATGACGCAATGGTCTATTTCGATTAGATGACTTATTTGCGCTTTGAATAATTTCAAGGGAAAAATTGTTCCGGGGCCGGGTATCGATCCCGGGACCTCTGGTTGAACGTACCAGCGCTCTTACCAACTGAGCTACCCGGGAACTCCACCCGACACCGTCTCAACCTTTCCCTTTATATCCACACAACTCGCGTGGGCTGACGAAAAGCCAGAGACCCACATCGAGTGCACACAATCTCTGTGTGACTTGGAATTGTGGTTTTCTGTTAACTTACACAGTGACGTATATATTATGCAAATCTAGTCTTTCAGGTAAAGCTTCCTGTAAAGCAGATTTGAATAATTTCAAGGGAAAAATTGTTCCGGCGCCGGGTATCGATCCCGGGACCTCTGGTTGAACGTACCAGCGATCTGAGCTACCCGGGTGGAGTTCCCGGGTAGCTCAGTTGGTAAGAGCGCTGGTACGTTCAACCAGAGGTCCCGGGATCGATACCCGGCCCCGGAACAATTTTTACCTTGAAATTATTCAAATCTGCTTTACAGGAAGCTTTACCTGAAAGACTATATTTGCATTATTTGCGCTTTGTCAGTTACTGCTTTATTTGAAGGCATTTATTGCCGCAGCAAATAACCTTTACAAATCGTTTTCTACGACTATTACACTCTTACTACGTTACACTATTTTTGACGAATAAGGACGTGTTTCAACCAATCACGGCTGTTTATTGCTACAATTTTATCACTTCCCTAGCATTTGTTTATTTTTATCACTTCCCTAGCATTTGTTTTTATCACTTCCCTAGCATTTGTTTCTTTGTTTGCCAGCATTTCAGATTGAAAGTCTTTACGGTAGTATAAAATATCCTTTGCGATCGTCATTTGTTTCCCGCAGAGTTAGTAGACTAGAACGCTATACGTCACTGAACTAGTGGCATATATTTAGTGCTCCGATCAACAATGAACTACGGAAGCCTGAGTGGCCTATTTCTGCTGAGTGTTCATCATAAAGGATGCATTAGGTAATCTATAATTTACTTTGTCTCGGGTTGGATTAAACACATAATTGTGTAATCATTGTAATAGTAGAGATATCACAAAAAATTGTGTCAGTTTGTAGGAAATGCCTAGGAGTTTTTTTTTTTTTTTTGAAGTTACAATTAATAATTTAAATATACTACATTTAAGGGGTACTGGGGCTGAATTTTTACAAAAAATAGCCAAATATCACTTCTCGTTTTTCTTTTTGTATGAACATATTTCTTTAGAACTTAGGAATTTGATATTAAACGGTTTTTTTCTCCAAAACGTCTTCTTTGAACTTCAGGAACAATTTCTGGTTACATTTTGTTCTGGATGGCTATTCAATTTTTATGTATTGTTGTTGTTGTTTTCTAATGGCAGGCGTTTGACAATAAAGTAATTTGACCTCTTGCACTCCAATATTTTTCGAAGATATTATCATGGTCAGCCACTGAAGCACAGATTTTCAGGTGTTCCGAATCCATTTCTTCGTTTGAGTTGCACAATGGGCAGTTAGGAGACTGATATATTCCAATTCTATGGAGGTGTTTGGCCAAACAATCATGGCCTGTTGCCAATCTAAGTGCAGCTACAGACGATTTTCGTGGTAAATCGGGAATTAACTGTGGATTATGATGCAGTGAGTTCCATTTTTTCCCTTTTCCATTTCCGTGTTTTCCCTAATCTTTTGTGTATTTTCTCCTAACGTATTCACGTCATCCGCATAGACAAGAAGCTGATGTAACCCGTTCAATTCCAAACCCTGCCTGTTATCCTGAACTTTCCTAATGGCATATTCTAAAGCGAAGTTAAAAAGTAAAGGTGATAGTGCATCTCCCTGCTTTAGCCCGCAGTGAATTGGAAAAGCATTAGATAAAAACTGACCTATACGGACTCTGCTGTATGCTTCACAGAGACACATTTTAATTAATCGAACTAGTTTCTTGGAAATACCAAATTCAATAAGAATATCGTATAATACTTCCCACTTAACCGAGTCATATGCCTTTTTGAAATCTATGAATAACTGATGTACTGTACCCTTATACTCCCATATTTTCTCCATTATCTGTCGAATACAAAAAATCTGATCAATAGTCGATCTATTACGCCTAAAACCGCACTGATGATACCGAATAATTTCATCTACGTACGGAATTAATCCTCTCAAAAGAATATTGGACAAAATTTTGTACGACGTCAACAAAAGTGATATTCCTCGAAAGTTACCACAGTTGGTTTTGTCCCCCTTTCTAAAAATAGGTACAATTATGGACTGCTTCCATTGTTCTGGTACAATTTCCTTTTCCCAAATAGCAAGTACAAGTTTATAAATTTCGCTATATAATGCACTTCTACCCTCTTGTATTAATTAAAGCATCTAACAAACAGTTAAAATTGTAAAAATTTCAAACCTCAGTCCTGGTGTCCCTAAACAAGTATTTAAAAACCATCGGGTTTCGAAATATTGACTTTGACCGTTTAGAAAAGAACTGACGATGCGTATTGTGATGTTTTATATAGCGACCTAAGTGCTGAACTTTCTCAAAAACTTCAACGTGTACATAATGTCTGCGTCCGATTTATTTTCAATATTCACCGACATGATCATATATCGGAATATTTTCTACGACTCTCCTGGCTCCGCTTGCAAGATCGACGTTTAGTACATTCTATATGCCTGCTACATCGAATTATACATGATTCCACACCCAACTACCTTGCCTCTCGGTTTACTCTCCTAGCTTCACATCATAATCGTAACATATGTTCTCAGCACAATCTGTTGCTATCAATACCACGTCACCAGACATCTCTGTACTCAAGTTCTTTCTCAATAGCCATGGCCCGCTCATGGAATTCGCTGCCTCTGGAAATCAGGGGTAGTCTTAGTCCTCAGACGTTTAAAATTAGGTTGTTTATAAATATTTTAAATGCACAGAATTAGTTTCTTTAGGTTTAATTTTTATTCATTACTATTATTATTATTATTATTATTATTATTATTATTATTATTATATACAGTCATTACTTTATTTTTCCATTAACACTAATGTCTAGGTAATTGTCATTGTCTCAATGTAATACGTGCTGTGCTGATCATACTAATTGTACTATTTCTTTGGTTGTGAGATTATATTCATATGTATTAATTCTTTTTTTAAGTTAATATATGTATACTAGAATGTATTTTCCTATTTGTGAGTATGTATTCAATCTCTCTTTTTTATTATATTTATTATTATTATTGTTATTATTATTATTATTATTATTATTATTATTACTATTACTTACTTACTTACTTACTTACTTACTTACTTACTTACTTACTTACTTACTGGCTTTTAAGGAACCCGGAGGTTCATTGCCGCCCTCACATAAGCCCGCCATTGGTCCCTATCCTAAGCAAGATTAATCCATTCTCTATCATCATACCCCACCTCCCTCAAATCCATTTTAATATTATCTTCCCATCTACGTCTCGGCCTCCCTAAAGGTCTTTTTCCCTCCGGCCTCCCAACTAACACTCTATATGCATTTCTGAATTCGCCCATACGTGCTACATGCCCTGCCCATCTCAAACGTCTGGATTTAATGTTCCTAATTATGTCAGGTGAAGATACAATGCGTGCAGTTCTGTGTTGTGTAACTTTCTCCATTCTCCTGTAACTTCATCCCTCTTAGCCCCAAATATTTTCCTAAGCACCTTATTCTCAAACACCTTTAACCTGTGTTCCTCTCTCAAAGTGAGAGTCCAAGTTTCACAACCATAAAGAACAACCGGTAATATAACTGTTTTATAAATTCTAACTTTCAGATTTTTTGACAACAGACTGGATGATAAAAGCTTTTCAACAGAATAATAACAGGCATTTCCCATATTTATTCTGTGTTTAATTTCCTCCCGAGTATCATTTATGTTTGTTACTGTTGCTCCAAGATATTTTAACTTCTCCACCTCTTCAAAAGATAAATCTCCAATTTTTATATTTCCATTTCGCACAATATTCTCGTCATGAAACATAATCATATGCTTTGTCTTGTCGGGATTTACTTCCAAACCTATCTCTTTACTTGCTTCCAGTAAAATTCCCGTGTTCTCCCTATTATTATTATTATTATTATTATTATTATTATTATTATTATTATTATTATTATTATTATTATTATTATTATTGTATTGTTAACGTTAGCTTGCCGCTTATTACCCCAGTAATGCTACTTACTTCTTTTAGGTTTTGACGTTTTTCAGTTAGTTAAGCAGTAAATCAGCTTTGCGAAGAATAATAATGAATTAGAAAATATGCTGAGGCCGGTTTCCAGGTGATGAAGTTTCAGTGAAGCGAGGCGTATGTTTGTAGTTCGAGAGAGAAGTGATGTGATACAGTCAAGATAAACTTGCTATGTTTTCTAGGGAGAACGTACAGTATGTTCAGATGTTCTCCAGAGTCTGCCTCAGGTAGGAGTCTTCTGCCATGGTGTGGCCTGCTAGTAAACCAACAGATCCGGGATAAATTCCCTGAAGGGAAGTGGAGCTTTACATTCCTTCCTTAGGGAGTAGGTACATAACCCTTATCTTGTATCTCTCCTGTATATTTCTGTAAGCAGTGCGCTCACAATGCAAGACCATGGAGCCCAGCTATTCAGGGATGAGGACAAAAGGGATTAAATATGTACTTCAGTTCTTGACGTCTGTCTGAGATACATATGTGACATTAACCAGGTTCTGAGACAAGAAATTCTTGCTAAAAATAGTTCATAATAGATATACAGTATGTACATAAGATACATTTCAAATCAACTTCTACGTTCTACGTTACATGTCTAAAGGGAAGAGAAGTTTAGGACGACGAAATGAAAAACTCATTGGAATCGTAACAAGCCACTAGGTCTAAACAGGAAAAGAAGAAGAAAAAGATGAGGATGATGATTATGTGTGCCTGTACGATGCGGAGACATTGGGGTAGTCATTTAAATATTTATGAAAAATTTAAATAATAGTGCAACGTTACAAATGAAAGTGGTATTTTTGTATTCATGCACTCGCTCATATAATGCATAATGCCTCTAGTTATGGTAAATATAGCCTATTAATCACATTACATTTTGCATTATACATTGAGATTTTCAAGATTTTTCTAGCTTTCTTCTTCTCAGCTCTTATCAACAATAACTAAAATCCGGGTTGCCAGGCGATGATAGAAAACAAAAGATGCAAAAACAAATGAATGAGATGTATAAACAATTGAATACTTTTTCAAAGTATAAAATATAGTTGTGCCATTTGCAATTTCAAATTTGGCTTGGCTGGGGGTGGGAATGAAATCTAAAATGTAATTAAGCCTGATTTCAGACTTCCCCCTCAATATCTAAATTGACGTTTTTTTTTTTTTTTTTAAAATTGAATTCAATTTAAATAATTAGTTATTAAGCCCTCTCTATATTTTTTTGACGGCGAATGTTGGTATAAACCCTATGCCCCTAATATTGCAGATATATTAATAATTTTGGTAGGGTGTGTTCTAGTATCTATTAGCAGTAAGTGGCTAAATTTCAAATCAATTCGTGCTATAATAAGTGACTAGAGTGTAGCTAATCACAGGCATGTAGTGAATTTATAAAAAAAAATATGTTTGATTCAAAAATTATTTTAAGGGGAAAGATTTACCATAGAGTAACCATTCTTTCTGTATTTCAAAGCTTAAAGGGTTAGAGCGTATTCCGAATCTCACCGGTGAGCAATCCGATGGCATCACGGTGTTCCGAATTCCACCGATGACGTCATTGATGCTCCACCGGTGTCGCACCGGTGCCAGCAACTTGCAGAGGTGGTGGCAGTCTCCATCAGCCGCCATCAGTGAATCTGATTGGTTCTTGTATAGGGCGGGAATTAGCAGACGAATGACATCGTGCACTGTTGTGTCATGGCGGTGTGTCCTGCTTTAGTTCTGCTGTATTGTTTGTAATGAACACAACGTAAAAACAATATGTTAATGGCTTATGAGCGAACATGTCAACGGACCAGTTATTACTACCGGTTCAAGAAATAAGTTGTTTATGATCTCTTTTATTTGAACGAGATGGCAGTACGGAAATTTTGCTAGCGTAGCACAGATAACCACTTACACAGTCGCCATGACAGCATCGATTCTTCCAGCAGTTTTGTTCCTTATTTTTCGTTGCAACGTGACGTCATTGATGCCACCGGACCGGTGAGATTCGGAATACGCTGTTAGGTACAGCTTAAAGGAGTAAAATTATGGAAATATTCAACTTTTTTTCCTCCATTACTGTATCTTGTACAATAATGAAAATTAATACGTGTAAAACACTGTCCTTCTGGTATATGATAAAAATTATTTTTACGATTTAAAAAAAAATTATTTATATATATATATATATTTTTTTTTTTTTTCAAAATTCAGAATTCGCTATGCAGTGATGAAGCGTTTCCCTCATAACTCAAAACGTATCCAACATCCTGTGATGAAATTTTTTGTGCGAATTTATGCATGTCATATCTACAATATGATGCAAAATCACTTCTATACTTTGATAGATTGTCTGATAAAAAATAAATTCATTTAAAAATGGTCAAATATCAGTATTTTCTTCTAATACGAAATAAAAAAAAAATATTATTTATTAAGGAACGTAGTTAAAAGAGCATGATATTGTAAACATGAGTTTTAGCAATACGATTAAAAAAATGATTTATATATATATATTTTTTTTTTTAATTCAGAATTCACTATGCAGTGATGAAGCGTTTCCCTCATAACTCAAAACGTATCCAACATCCTGTGATGAAATTTTTTGTGCGAATTTATGCATGTAATATCTGCAATATGATGCAAAATCACTTCTATACTTTAATAGATTGTCTGATAAAAAATAAATTCATTTAAAAATGATCAAATATCAGTATTTTCTTCCAATACGAAATAATAAGAAAAATATTATTTATTAAGGAACGTAGCATGATATTGTAAACATAGTTTAGCAATAAAATAAAAGAGAGAGAAAATGAAAAATGTATATAAATAATTTTTTATCGTAAAAATATATAGTTTTTTTTTTTCATGTAGCTGAAGGGCAGTGTTTTACACACACCAATTTTAATTACTGTACAAGATATAGTAATGGAGTAAAAAAATGTTGAATATTTTCAAAAATTTTACTGCTGTAAGCTGTAACTAACTCCTTAATGTATACTTTAAAAACATCACTAAAAATTAAATAACTCTGATAAATTGTTTCATATGTATGACTACTTGAAGGTAGGTTACTTTTACTATCATTTTGCATGCGATAAGAAGCAACTTGCCTTGAATCGAAATTTTTACCTTATTGCAATTTATACTGTCTAAATCTTAGAAATATAAGTTTATTGCATAATGTAGCAATACCGGCAAAGGTAAACTGCATTGCCAGAATTCAATAAAGCGTGTTAATCTGAACTCCTTTGTGAAAACTAGTTTCTAATTATCTCATGAACCACTTCAATTAGTCACCTATTTTTTTCAGAAACTGACACACCCTGGTTTACACCAGCGCAACGGGATCAAAACTTGAAATTGGAGTAATACTAATTGGTAACCTGTCATTCCACACTCACACGCTTCTTGGAACTGGTACTTTCTCCTCTAATTGGGAAGCGAAATAACACTTCTTAATTAATTAACTTTCGAATTAGAACACGGAGTAAGAATATAAATAAAATTATCAAGTTTCATCACAGTTTGTTCCTATTTAGATATCTTCTAAAAATTGCAAACAATGATAATATTCAAGTCTTACACAATAAGTGAAGTTTCTGCTAAAGATATTGTTTATTAGAACGTCATATCAAACATTCTAACACGATTCGGTAATAAATTAACGATCATTATAAGCTGTAAATTAGTCATAGTCATATTTATCACAGAAGTAGACCTGTGTATTGGAGAGTGTCTATCTAGGTACAGTAGAATTCGTCTTTGGTAAAATATGATGCATAACCATAGGAATACATGATGTAAAGGGTATAAGTGCCATTATTTTAACTGATTATTATTCATGTCATAAGGAAGAAAAAATGTCCTCACAATTTTTTTCTAATTGCAGTATTTAACTAATTATAAACGTTTACAATATTAGACGTTTGGCAACGTTGCTGGATGGGAAGGAGGACATTTACAAATACACAGTACAGCTCAAGCGGATACAGATATATCGATACAGAACAGATGCTCTGTTCTAATGCTGGGGCGGACCAGGACAATTGTTGTTTACATAAACGAGGAGCAAATACGAACTTTCAATCTCATTAATAGAAAATAATGGTAAATTTACATTTTATTCAACAATATTGCTCCACTTTTTATTGTACGCCTAAAAAAAGAAACAATAATGGTTTACTGCACAACATCACACGAAATTTTTTATAATGCAAAATTTTAATCTCTCCCGATTCCGTAAAGCAGTATAATTTTAAAAGAAATTTATCGTTGTGTAATTTTCTAAACGGGATAAGAGACTCCTAGTTTCTAATCATTGTTGAGAAGCTGCTACGAAAGTTGGCTGATTAGGTAACCTTCTTTGCGGAAAACGCTGGCGGTACATTTTTCTTGCCGCACTTGAATTACGACGACTTTGCCCATAAATTAATAACATATGATATTTCTGAACTGTGAATGACATTGTAAGTTGTTTATCGAATACCCTGTATTGAACTGCCATCGCTCGGCAGAAAACCGGTTCAACAGGGAACTTGAACTCAGCTGAACTGTACGTTAGTGCAGTGTACGTCAGCTGAATGAACCCTGCTGAACATGTTGCCACGTCTCTCACACCAGAATATTAACGAACTTAAGCATGTATTATTATTTAATTTCACGAAAACGTAATAGAACACACAAATATTTATTTAAACTAATATTAACTCTTTGCTAGATATACCTACTGATGTAATTGTTTTCGTAATTTTACTCACGATATAAACAGTATAACGCAAATAAAATCAGGAAAGAAATATTTATTTCTGGGAAAACTATCAAGTTTTGACCTTGTGGTGTATGAACATGTTCTGATTCTGTAAACCTTCTCCGACTACTGTAAAAAGGACGGCACTTATACCCCTTACACTCTGTATATTATTCGAACTGTTACCCTAGTTTGAGAATGTTCTCCAATGCAGTCAGTTCGTGTAGTAGGAGAAATATGAAGTTATTCAGTGAAAATGTTCAATCTTCTGAGTTAGTAATTTAATTTATATTTCTATGATTATTTTCTCTTCTTTCTTCTAAGTAACTTTAGCCCAACTTTATTTTAATTTAATTATATAGGAATATATACAGGATGGAAGTGAAATAACCTTGCGAAATTTGAGAGTGAATACCTCTTGTTGTGTACTTACTTACTAACTGGCTTTTAAAGAAACCGGAGGTTCATTGCCGCCCTCACATAAGCGCCATTGGTCCCTATCCTGAGTAAGATTAATCCAGTCTCTACCATCATATCCCATCTCCCGCCAATCCATTTTAATATTATCTTCCCATCTACGTCTCGGCCACCCCAAAGGTCTTTTTTTCTCCAGCCTCCCAACTAACAATCTATATGCATTTCTGGATTCGCCCATACGTGCTACATGCCCTGCACATCCCAAAACGTTTGGATTTAATGTTCCTAATTATGTCGGGTGAAGAATACAATGCGTGCAGTTCTGTGTTGTGTAACTTTCTCCATTCTACTGTAACTTCATCCCTCTTAGCCCCAAATATTTTCCTAAGAATCTTATTCTCAGATACCCTTAACCTATGTTCCTCTCTCAAAGTGAGAGTCCAAGTTTCACAACCATAAAGAACAACCGGCAATATAACTGTTTTATAAATTCTAACTTTCAGATTTTTTGACAGCAGACTGGATGATAAAAGCTTCTCAACCGAATAAAAAACAGGCATTTCCCATATTTATTTTGTGTTTAATTTCCTCCCGAGTATCATTTATATTTGTTACTGTTGCTCCAATGTATTTGAATTTTTCCACCTCATCAAAAGATAAATTTCCTATTTTTATATTTCCATTTCGTACAATATTATCGTCACGAGACGTAATCATATACTTGTCTTTTCGGGATTTACTTCCAAACCTATCTCCTTACTTGCTTCAAGTAAAATTCCCGTGTTTTCCCTAATCGTTTGTGGATTTTCTCCTAATATATTCACGTCATCCGCATAGACAAGAAGCTGATGTAACCCGTTCAATTCCAAACCCTGTCTGTTATCCTGGACTTTCCTAACGGCATACTCTAGAGCAAAGTTAAAAAGTAAAGGTGATAGTGCATCTCCTTGCTTTAGCGCACAGTCAATTGCAAACGCATCTGACAGAAACTGACCTATACGGACTCTGCTGTACGTTTCACTGAGACACAACCTCTTGTTGTATACAACAAAAAATTGTAATACCATATTAGAGAAAAGTCTACAGTTTTCTCTTTTTTTTTTCTTTTTCCAGATATTTAACACCTCAAATTCAATAACTATTGCGAGTAGGATCGTGTCCATATCGATAGAAAATCTAATAAAGAAGCATTTATTCCTCTGCCTGGGTTATTTCAATAGCCTGGCATATTTCAGTTTGTAATTTGAAACTTACACTTAGAAGATATTTTCTCTAAGTACTTTCTAGTTTTAATCTTTCATTTCTTATTCATTACTTTACTCACTGTCAAAGTGAAATAATTTTATAAATTTAGTGATAATTTTTGTACTTCGCGTTGGCGGACAGCCTATTAGTGACATCGCCGGTGCAAGAATGTGACAACAGGACCGAATATGTTGGTTGACAATAAATCATCATGTTTCATAAATGCCCCATATTAAAAATACCATGCTAATATAGGCTAATGAAAAATACCAAATGACAAATTAACAGAAACTATGAACAAGGCTGAAGTATAGGCCACTGATATTGCATAGCGATGTGCTTGATATATTTCAACTCTGGATGCTTCCGAGTGTGATGGAGAAGTGCTATCAAAGTGCCGCTGTCAAAATTGCAGCGCTGTGACCGACATCATGTTTCAATTACCAAGGGGACTATTAATACGTATGTGCTTGGTGACAATTTTGTTATTCTGCAAACACGGACAGCTGTCGACAAATTTTCAACCGGTGCATAATTTTAATCGCACTCATATAGAGCTTTGGAACAACTTTGAATTTGAATATGGATGTTTCAGTTTGAAGACTAACTACGTTCTAAATATCTATTGATTTATTATGATAGAGTTTCTGGTAATTAAGCTATGTAATGTACTCCTTCAAATTTAATTTCAGCTAAAACATTGAGATTAAGTTGTAAGAGATTTGATTGCATATTATATGAAACATAAATAAAGAGTTGGTTGATTTAGAAGCACTTGTATAGTTCATTCCCCTTACTCACTTACTTACTTACTTACTTACTTTTAAGGAACCCGGAGGTTCATTGCCGCCCTCACATAAGCCCGCCATTGGTCCCTATCCTGAGCAAGATTAATCCATTCTCTATCATCATATCCCACCTCCCTCAAATCCATTTTAATATTATCTTCCCATCTACGTCTCGGCCTCCGTAAAGGTCTTTTTCCCTCCGGCCTCCCCAGAAATACAAAATGACTAAGTAATGAAATATGTAAATAAAGATGTCATCTCTGAATAATAGAGCATGTTACAGAACTTCGTCATCCCTAGACTTAGGAATCACGATACGGAAAACATAATCTTCATGCAAGATGGCACTCCACCCTACATCCGTATCCCTGCAAAACAATTAAGTACGCAGGTGTTTGCCGATCGTGTCATCAGAGGCACTTTCCAACAATGTGGCCTCCGCGATCTCCAGATTTCAATCCTGCCGACTTCTGGTTCTGGGATTACCTTCAAGAATGACTTTTCCTTATACATTCAACAACCCTACTGCAACTGAAAGATGCCATCTCGCAAGAAATGGCCAATATTCCAAGACATTATCTGCAAAATGCTGTGCTTGGAGTCGCAGACAGAATGCTGCACGTTGAACAAGAGAACGGCGGACATCTTCCCAATGTTTTGTAAACCCCGTTGTTTGCCCAACGCTGTAATGTTTTGATTTTCCCCCTGTCTCAAATATTATAATATTTATAGAGGTTTAATATTAACTGACTTTTGAAATACCCTATACTATGATGTATTTAGTATTTATTTATTTAACCTGGCAGAGATAAGGCCGTCAGGTCTTCTCTGCCCCTCTACCAGGGAATTACAACTATAATATGAACAATACAATTACAATTAATATTAAATTTACAATTACAATTACAATAAAAATTAAAGTACGACATTTTATCATAGAAGTTAAGAACAAAGAATATTTTTGTATTTACTGAATTACAAATTAAACCTACAATAACAAATATCTATAGTGATGAAATTACCGGATATTGAAATATTTTGTAATAGATTAAGAGAACTATTTACAAGAAACCATGTCTGAACGAGTCTCAATTACTGACCAAGTGCCTAGTAAGTTTGCGTTTGAATTCAATTTTATTTCGACAGTCCCTGATGCTAGCAGGTAACGAATTCCAGAGTCTTGGCAGGGCTATTGTGAAAGAGGATGAGTATGAGGAGGTCGATGGGATGGTATTGTTAGTATTGTTTCATGGCGAGAGCGTGTGTTCAGATTGTGATGGGAAGAAAGGTAAGTGAAGCGAGACGACAGGTACGAAGGAATAGAAGAGTTCAAGATTTCGAAGAGAAGGAGAAGTAAATGTAAATTTCTTTTCTTATCTAGTTTAAGCCAACCTATTGTTTCCAGGGATGGGGTAATATGATCATATTTACGAACATTACTTACAAAACGTACACACAAGTTATGAGCACGTTGAAGTTTCGTTTTGTTGTCGCTGGAAAGGTCAGTCAGTAAAATGTCAGCATAGTCAAAATAGAGAAATACAAGCGTCTGCACAAGGGACTTTTTTAAGCAAGAGGGAAGATGAACATTTATCCTTTTTAGCACATGGATAATAGAATATACTTTTCTGGAGGTTTCTGTGATTTGCATGATGTACATGATAGGGTAAGAAGTTTATAGAGAAATTAATATATAACTGTACGAATGAATTCAAAAAATAAAATAAAACAGAAATATGGGTATACAGAACAGATCAGATATCGAACAAAAATGTAATATATACCCGTATGTGTGGTTCATTCATGCCATTCGACATTCCAGTGTGGGTAAAAACATTATATAAATTACTCGGCTGATGAAAGTAAATGCAGGGTATTATCTGGTGGGAAATTGGCAGTATTAGATGATGTATGATATGCGAAAGCTCTGTGGGACGGAAGAGTGGCTCTGTATAGTCCGATGACGCGTCCTTAATACAGGCCGCAAGATTCGCGGTATCTTAACCACGCAGCAGGAGTCGGTGCGATAAATTTCGGTTCCCTCTTCGTCTAGCTGACATTCTGGCTACGAGATTTCACTACATGTGAACTTAAAATCAGTGACGTACTGGCTTGCTATTTAAATTATACAAGATGCAAACGATATGAGAACAAGAGTACATCTTGAAATATATTAGTCTACTAGCTGTACCCGTGCTCTCCGCTGCACCCGTTAGAAATAAATATAAAGTAATTACATAACTAAAATAGGACATTTGGTCCAGGGAACATTCGTATTTGATAGAAGGATAAATCGTTTAATATGTGACTTAATTTAAATTCCTTTAACATGTTTCTTAATTGTTATTACATGCAAATAATTAAAATATGATCATTTGGTTCAGAGAAGATCCATTTTGGTGCAATTTGCTCCCATCAAAATTTTGCTTGGAATGAAACTTATCGGAATTCATTTTTAAAGAAACTTTTGTTATGTAACATTTTTCACAAAAATCAATAATAAGCGAGACAGTTTGGTTTATTTAATTCAGGCCCCCTTATAACCTCCCTTTTAAAGAAAGTACTTTGAATGTCATATAGCCTACAATCTAACTTACAATGAACTTAATTTATATTCCAATTTCATCCAAATCCGTTCAGCCATTATCACGTGAAAAGGTAACAAACACCCAGACAGACAGACAGACAGACAGAGAGACATACAATCAAAAATGTCAAAAAAACGATTTTCGGTCTCAGGATGAATAATTATACATGTTAACATCAATCGTTAATTCTCTGAGATGAAAATGAATATGTTCATAAACATTATTTAAAGAAATACAGGAAATGAATATACAGAATGGCCTATCAAGTTTTCTATGCATAAGAAGCTATTTTAATCTTACCTGTCCTGGATTCACTCAAAAGTTACTGTAATAACATTATAGCAT
>NC_091117.1:197245187-197325187 GCF_040183065.1 Periplaneta americana | reverse complement strand
GTCCATTCACTAATTTTCGTATATCGCATCATCAATACTTCTTCGCCTAACTATCTCTCGGTGAGTTTCAATTTCTTATCCTCTTATCACAGCCTGGGTACTCGTTCTAAAAATGACCCTTTATTATCTCTGTCTTGCTATAAAACAGCTCACTATTCTTCCTTTTTCACAGCATCAGCCATGCGTTTCTGGAACTCCCTACCCAGCTCCTTCAGGAACTGTCGAACGATATTGCAATTTAAAAGTGAATTGTTTAAACACGTGACCAGTATTCAGGTTTAATTCTCCTTTTTGTGTATATATGTAATTTTCCTCAGTATTGTATAGTTATAATTTACATTTGAATGTGTTATTCTTGTAATTTGTAACATTGATTCACTTACCCCTTGCATTTTCATTGAGTGTAACTTCTAGCCTTATATTATTTTGTAATTATTATTTAATATGTTCGCATTATTTTACTCGACTTGTGCTTGTATAACTATATAAATTTTTATTAGTGTTCTTTAAATATTAGTCTGTAAAATTGTATCAGCTTCTCTTGTTTCTGGCTAAGTGGAAGAGAAGGCCTGATGGCCTTAACTTCGCCAGAATAAATAAATAGATATTATTATTATTATTATTATTATTATTATTATTATTATTATTATTATTAACTCCATCTGACTGAGAGCTATATTGCTTTAAAACCCTAAAATCTATATTTAGTAGTCGAAAAATATATTAAATTACATCACACATCATTATTCAACAGATTACATAATTTTATAGAGTGGATGGGGGAAGATGCCTGACATTTTCTTCGATTGAAAATATAAGATACCCTTCATTTACTTTTGAATTTCATACTGAAATGTGAAAGTCTGGAAGGAATTTCGAAACTATATTTTCGGTACAAAACAGAAAACATTAATTACCTTGTTTATAGATACAGGTTTTCTTGTTACCTGCACTGTAGGCATCTTTCTCAAATAGTAGGGTAAGATGGCAAATGCAATTAGCACATTTACTGATATACGTATTTTATCTGAACGTTGTTTGATACATGTATATAACAAAATTGACTTAATCTAAAGCTCATGGACATTTTTTCACTCGTTTATCACTACTTAGCAACACAGTCATTGCACATATTTTATTGCCGTGTGCAAGACTCGTGAAATCACTTCTTGCACACAATGAATTCAATCCAGTATATTTTTTGTCATCATTCTTTTTAGGAGGCGTTTAAGGGTACGGTAAGGAATCCCATATGCTTGCGATGCTCTAAAACAGTTCGTACCCTCTGTTATAACATGTTCCATCGCAAGTTGAAGACTGTCCTCAATCCACTGACTTCTATCAGATTATCTTACGTAATATTTACACATTCCCTGCAATAAAACAAAAAAATAAAAACTCTTGCAACAAGGTGCTATCTTACCCCGAAAAAAGTGATCATCTTCCCCAAGTATCGGGGTAAGGTGCCTAGTGCTGTGACGCAATCTAAGATGGCGGAACAAGGTCGTTGATTGTTAACAATACAAACTTTAGAACCTTTACTACAATATCCATTACAAAAGTTTGACAGTTATTACGAATTCAAGGATGTATTAAAATTTTAACATACCTTTGCAATTATTTTATAGCAGAAAAATGAGCTGTTTCCATGCTTTTCTTCTTCTCACAACAGGAACACGTGGCAAAATGAGTTAACTCTCACTCTAAAGACATTAAATTGTCTCAGTGTTCATGAAGACATGCTGGTGGCGTTCTCTCTTGGAAGAATGTGAAACTACAAAGAAATAAGCATCTTCCCTCGATAGGCCTCTCCCTCCGATTCACTCTAGACCAGACGTCTCCAAAACCGTACTCGCGAGTAAGCACCTGAACGGAACCGAAGCCAGTACGTAATGAACGCGCTCCGCCTCACCCATCTCCACCTGTACTGTACACAATGTTTATGAGCAAACAAAGAGCAGTGGAGGACTGCCAGTATCATTGTGTTGGTCGGAGTGTTCCACCGTTTCACAATGTCTTCTAATCATGGACATAGTACATTGAAGGATGAATAGGAAGAGAATTTTTTTTGTTTTAGTGGGGAGAATGTGAAATGCTTAATTTGTTCGAAAATTATTAAGGGTGTGTTAAAATTCAACATGCGACGACAATATTCGACTCTTCACAATGAATATCATACAATTACAGACATGTTGGACATGTGAACATAATTTATTTTGGGGTTATCTGTATAACTGTTGGTTATACATAATAATCAGTATATTACATTACGTTTACACTCAGTTCCGCTTGACTAGCATGTAGTTTTTCGTTTAATTTTAGGTGAAATGCATAGGCCTACAGATATTTTGATAAATATAAAACAAGAAAATACAAACACAAATCACACACGTGTCCTCAGTCTTAAACGAAAAAGTTTTTTGCAGCTATGTTTTAGCTTGGAATATTAGAAAATCAATGAAGCCCTTTACAGCAGCATCATTTGTAAAATCGTGCATACAGGACGTTACTAAAATACTGTGTCCAGAACAAAGTCAAAGTTTAAGAAAATTAAATTGTTTCCAATTACAGTTCAGAGAAGGAATTTCAAGATTGTAAATGTAATTGAATCTGAAGTCGAAACCACAACTAACCAGTAGCTTACTCACTTGCATTGGGCGAAAGCACAGATAGAAATGACAAAGCTCACCTAGCCATTTTCATCCGAGAAGTTAATGAACATTTTACTGTGTCTGAATGTCTTCTAGATGTAATTACAAAATACAACTGGAGAAGATCTTTTCCAGACACTAAAGGCACCATAGAACAGAAGAGGTTGAATTTGCAATGGCTTGTGTCAATAGCAACAGACGGGGATCCAGCTTCATAGCATGTCAAAATAATACACAAACGTATGATATTTCTTATTCTTTTGATGTTGTTATTTGTAAACATAAGCAGACCGTTGCCGCGAGCCCTCATTGATCGCTTCCATCTGTTGAGGTACGAGTATCTTCCCCTTCTCTAGCCTTACAGCACACTGTGTTCGGAGGGCAGCATCGAGAGCACGAATGATGATATGCTTTTTGGAGACCTTTGCTCTAGTCTATAACATGTCTGTATGTGTCTAATGCCTACCCACTTCACTGGCGTGATTCGAGTTCCGCATGTGGTTGCGGTCTCAGTGACTGGACGCTGATATTTGAGGATAAACTACCAGAGTGACAAGCTTTAGTGCGAGTGACAGATGATAATGCGCTGCTAGAATTCAACTGAGTATATTGCGACTGTGCAGCGTTCAAACCTTGAACAAAAAATTATGGAATTTTACTCTTGAAAGTTTTGTATTTTCTACAAATTTTCAAGTACCAGATGGCTGCTGGCTGGGCTCACATCCACATGACCCACAAGTAAACATTCTCACGGGAGCAGTTAAAAAACAATTTTTTTTTGTTCCATCATGTTAATAATGTGAACACAAATACTTATACAAATTTTGGACACTCGAGCGCAATTACAAGGGCAGCCCAGAAAGTAAGTTTCCCTCAGGCCGTTTATAGAAAGAAAACACAATTTAATGGAAAGGTTCATTGGAACAGATACAGCAATTGTTGAGCTGTATTTCAACATATTCCCCACCAGAAATTATACATTTGTCATACTGTGGGATCAATTTTTGTATCCCTGTGTAGTAGAAATCTGCCGCCTATAGCCACTGTGCGACAGCCGTGTACATCTCTCTCTCGATCTTGTGGTATGATAAATGTCTCAATTGTAGTGGGGAATATCACAGTCTACTATATACAGTAGCGAAGCTTGAGGTGATTTTTTGCAAATCTCGTGATAAAGCGCTCCAAGCGGTTAGCAACTAGAAACAATAGACTGTCCACGGTCGACTTTGGACTGTGTCGTATTTCCATCGAGTGCTAGCTCGTTGCGTATTTCACATTGATGCTTGTGAAATGTTCGTTATTGGTTGTAATGAAAATGTTAATGGCTAAAATACAATAATTGGAATAATAATATTTTACTAGAGACGTAGAAAAATTAAGTTTGTTTTAATGAAATTTATTGATCACGTTTTATTTTCTATTCTGGTGGGATTATTATTGCTTAGGCCTACTTTTTTTTTGAAAAGATATGTTTTTAATTATAGCTGTTAATTTTGTTGTTATTTTTATTTGTTACTTTACTAGAGACGTAGAAAAAGTCTGTTACAATAAAATTTATTTATCACGTTTTATTTCCAATTCTGGTGTGATTATTATTGCTTAACCTCAAACCACTTTGTTAACTACGTAAGCCTACACTACAAGTACCGGTACACGTAAGTTACTCCATTAATTCATATTTCCATTAGTATTGTTGTAAAGGGAAATGAAAATTAATATTTATTGGGTTCATAATTAATTATCGCTATAATCTTGAATGAGTGAAGCGATTATAGTAAATTTCAGTTCGTTTTGCACAAACAAAAATAATATTAACCTATTTCTTGTAGATATCTTCGAGTTTATGGTGGAATTTAATCTACTTCATTAAAATAATAAATTAACTTTATGCATTTAATATTTCAATAATGGAAGGAAGGTGTTAATTTTTCCAAAACAACACAACGAAAGTGTAACATATTTTGTCGTCTACTAGGAGAGAGATCTGCGATGATGAGACGATAGTAGCGATCCTAGTGGTGGGCAACTACCCATGTTTGCATTTTTACTACATATTGAGCTTCGCGACTGTATATAGTAGACTGTGGGAATATGTTTAAAAATAGCTCAACAGTTGTTGTAACTGCTCCAATACATTTTTTCCAATGAAATTGTGTTTTCTTTCTATAAACGGCTCCAGGGAAACTTTTTTAAGGTCCTCGTAATTCGCTCGAGTGACCAAAATTTTGTGCATACACTTGTTTTGACATTATTAACATGGTGAAAGAAAAAAATAACTTTTTTATCTGCCCTTATGAGAATGTTTGCTTGTCAGCAGATGTGAACGATCATCCAACGAGAAAGGAGTAACGTATGATTAATCGTTGTAACTAGTTTTTGAAACAGGATTTAGATACCAAGAGTAGTTCCCGAAATTCATCAAGATTCTGAGTAGGCATTGTCCCATACATTGGCAGAAATTTCACGATAAAATTTCTACCCCCTGAGGACTCGAACCAGCATCCATTCCGTAACGCAAGTCCAGGTATGATGCCTTATTCCACGATTCTACGGCGCGGGACAATCATGTTTATAATATCGCCTCCAAAATAAATGTGGAATCATCTCAATCGTTAAACTGATTTAAGCACCAATTGCAACACTCGCTGCAAACAATAAAGATGGAACTTTTCTTCTTCTTCATGCGATAATATACGTAGTTCGTTACGCTTCCAAATTGATCGTGCCATCTATTATACAGGGTCATTCAAAATCTCTGCGACAAAATCTGAGGGGTGATAGATCTAACAATAAGTAACCCTTTTTGTTAACAACCTATGTCTTTTGATGCCTCCTTTCGAAGTTACCGTTGAAAATGTTTTGCGCGGGCGTATGTCAATGTATGCGAATGTGAGCATCCCTGTTTGTTTGTAGAGAGGTTTGTAAGAGACGAGAAAGGTTCTTGTTGTTTGTTTACTTTTAATGTTCAATACCTTTTCCTTTCAGTTCAGTCTAATCATCAATTGAGAATGGATGTCTACACATTTCCAGGGAACGAGAACCAGAATGAAAACGAGAAGCAGAGAACGTGAATATGAAAATTTTTGATTCACAATAACCCGAGAACGTAGACGACTATACATATCGATATGCATGTCAATAACTATATGTAAAGTCGATATTACGCATTCTGATGTTATTTGTATATAATTGACCAATGGCGTTCTCTCATGAGTACAAGGCAGCCATCATAAACACAGGTTAACCAACTTAGAAATGTCAACTGAAACATTTCATTAGGTACGGTACTATAATATGCCCATGCATCTTTATTATCACAACCTATTTTATGTCTACCATAATGAATAATAATTAGAGAAGAAACATTTGTAATAGAACAAAAACGAACACAACAGTAGTTATTGAATTGAAGCATGAATATGTAGTGTATCATACAACCAATACAGTAATAAAATATGATTCACTTACGATCGGTGTTCCAAGGTGCAGCTATTGAAAGCCACGTATTCTCCTTCATTTTCTCATCTTTATACGAGGCGCGCCGCTTATCGTAAACGTGAGGATTTCCCTCAACTCTCAATATTAGAATCTCACCAAATAAAAATTGCTCCATGATGCACAGCATAGAACAAAATAATGCATAGGTTATGTCACGGTCTTCTTGCTACAAAATATACGACAACAAAATAGCTTTTAGACGGCAATAGAATGAATCTAGTGGGCTGTGATCGGAAACGTGAACGCCAAAGTTGAAACTTGGCCAACTCTCCGTTCCCGATCCCGGGCTCCGGCAAGCTTTTCGTTAATTGTGAATGCTCACATTTAAATGTACACATTTTAACAATTTTACCGTTTTCGTTTCCGTTCCGATTCTCGTTTCCGGTTTATTGTGAACCAGTCTTTAGCCGACATGGTAATGTGTTATGGGGAGGCTCGTGGAAACGGAAGAAGAGCTCTCCACATGTACCAACAACAGTTTCAAAGCAGAAATCACCCCCACTACACAATGTTTGCTCTACTTTATCATCGCCTTCGAGACGATGGGTCTCTTCGTCCCCGGCGCATTGATGGAAGACGGCGTAGACATCCATTCGCAATTGATGATTACACTGAACTGAAAGGAAAAGGTATTGAACATTAAACGTAAACAAACAGCAACAACCCTTCACGTCTCTTACAAACATCTCAACAAACAAACAAACAAACAGGGGTGCATACATTCGTATACATTGACGTACGCCCGCGCAAAAACATTTTCAACGGTAACTTCGAAACGACGCGTCAAAAGACATAGGTTGTTTAACAAAAAGGGTTCCTTATTGTTAGATCTATCACCATTCAGAGTTTGTCGCAGAGGTTTTGAATCACCCTGTGTAAGATAAACCGTAAGTAATGTCATTAATATCAAAGGGTTTATACTTTGATATATTAAAAAAATAATAATACAAATTTGCTAGTTATTTTGAGAGAGCAATGTACTACGATAATTAATTATTGAAAGAATTTCAATTTTGTCCTTCAAATACACAGAAATTTAATTATATACACACATATTCACTGACAAGCAAGCACGCACTCGTTCATAAATTAATTACCTTGTTGCGAGATCAAATGTAAAGTAGTTATGTATGTGTTACTTAATGTACAGATAATATTGATTGCTACGGTACATTTTATGTGCCTTTCATCGAGCTTAAAGACCCATCCGTGACGTTAAAACATGGCTTTCACGCGGTAATTATTGGACATATGTGTGACGCGAGTGATAATCGTGCCAATGATAGAGTCAGAAGCGGAATCAGTATTAACGTCATGAATTTTCGTTGCACGAATGGAATGCCTCATCCTTCTGATTCAATTGTGTAAATGTGTACAAGCACCCGTTGTAGCCTCGTTATTTATTACTACAGCA
Source organism: Periplaneta americana (assembly GCF_040183065.1). NCBI lineage: Eukaryota > Metazoa > Arthropoda > Insecta > Blattodea > Blattidae > Periplaneta > Periplaneta americana. The sequence continues at coordinate 197,317,624 of NC_091117.1, read as the reverse complement.
CATCCACCATGTAATTGAGAAGCAATTTATTACTTGTTGCGAAGCAGAAATGGTACACTTTCAGTTCGAGCACCAAGCATTGCTCTGTAGCTTTTCGCTCACTTTGTGTTATAAATTCCATGATCACATATCCAAAACGTACTTGTAGTATTTGAACACTGAAGTTTTTTATTTCGTCCTCGCACGAGTGTCTAAATATTTGTACATATTTCACTTTATTATCAAAATTTCCATTGCATACTGATGTAAAAAGGAAATAACTTCATTTGTTTACATTCTTTCAGCATCTATGTAAATAAAAAAAAAAAGTAGATTCACTATGAGAAATTAAGAATGTTAAAGCTGTAGGCCAACTGGTGTCTAGAGTACACGTCATTGGAACTAATTTTATTTATTTATTTGTTTGTTTTGTTTGTTTGTTTTGTTTGTTTGTTTGTTTATTTATTCATTTGTTTATTTATTTATTTACTTATTTATTTATTTATTTATTTACTTATTTGTTTGTTTGTTTTGTTTGTTTGTTTGTTTGTTTGTTTTGTTTGTTTGTTTTGTTTGTTTGTTTGTGTGTGTTTGTTTGTTTTGTTTGTTTGTTTGTTTTTTGTTTATTTGTTTATTTATTTATTTATTTAGTTATTTATTTATTTATTTAGTTACTTATTTATTTATTTATTTACTTATTTATTTATTTATTTGTTTGTTTTGTTTGTTTGTTTGTTTGTTTATTTGTTTATTTATTTATTTGTTCATTTATTTATTTATTTATGTATGTATTTATTTATTTATTTAACAGGGCAAAGCCCCAATTACAATAGACAGTACAGATATTTGTTTTAAAAAAACATAGAATTGCAAATAACATTAAAAAAGAGATGAAACAGATACAAATGAAGGATACAATTGTAAATACAAATTAAAATGGAAAATGAGAAAAGGAAAAAAAAATGAACAGACAAATAGATATTACCTAGATAAATTAGGAACACTAATATGTATTTGATAATCCACGCATGTATAAGGTTAACAACTGTCAAAACTCCGTTATGGGAGGTTACTAAACCTTACCGCTGCACTGGAGGTGGAGTCTTCTACCATTAATCTTAACCATTAACGCACTGATTGACAAGTCATCTGATGCATCACTCCTATCACTTAAACTTTTAATGAAATTATTCTGTCAGTTTCACTGTCTAATACATTAGCATTACAAAAATAATGTTCTTAATTCTTTTTAACGTGATCAACACATTTCTTCCACTTGCCTTTTCCATATTCTCCGAAAAGGCGGCGACAGAATCGTTCTTTTACGTTAAGTGGGATTTTTGTTACAAAAATACAATTGAAAAAACATACAACTGGAGACACCTGATTAAACATTTTAGTCTGGCTCTTAAGTAAATGAAACCAATCAAAAACAATAAATGCTTATTTTTAAAGCACTGTTGGGTTTTCAAGATAAATAATGTTTATGTACGCGCACGTTACGTGACGGACAGCAAGCAGGCAGACATAAACCTTTAACAAGTGATAATATCTTGTAGACCCATTGTATTAACATGGGGTTTTTGAAACATAAAGTATAATGTATTTAAACTATTTCATACACTGCAACTACCCACTTATATTTTCAATGAAAAAAGTTACCGTATCGTTGATTGATTTTCTGCTTTAAAAACATATTTTCCCACACTACAATAATATAAAACACACCTCACAGTTAAGAAGTCTTACATTTGTTATATTGCAACGACTCAAACGTCTTAGAAATCTCCAAACATTATTATTCAACATGCCTTTTTACTTATTAGAATCTGACTACTATTTGTTTTAGTTATTATTAAATATAAAAAATGCGAAAATATTGTACTTCATCGAAAGTCTACGTGAGTAACGCCTTCTCCCGATATTGGTTGACTGTTAGGAAGGAGGAGGTGAATAGTATACTGTGTCACTCTTTAAGATTGACGCATGCGCAGACGAACGTAGTTTTGTAAGTTGTTCTTCTATAGCTTCAACTTCTACTGATTTACGAATGCTCTTTCTAACAAATATCTTTCTTGAATAAAATGTGTGAGATTTTTAATTTGTGTACTTTATTTTCTATAGTAAGTTTGCGAATTTGCTGCATAACTTCTGCCTTGACACTATCATATGATGTATCAGGTAACTTGGTATTCAAAATCTTCACGATAACATCAAATTAGTCTATCACAAATGAGCAGGTACCACACGGAGGATAACCAAATGAAATGTTAAAACTTATTATTGAAAACATTTTTGCATGTTTTATATGAGACGAGTAGGTTTGGATACTTTTCCATGGACATTTCATACATCCTCTCAACACACAAGTCTTCTAGAAGATAAAGAATATTAGATTTGTTGTTACTATAATAGCATGATCATCCTTCGAAGGAATTAATGTAATCATATAACACTAGATTTCTCATTTTTCATTATCCATGGGTGATTTCCAATTGCACCTCTTTTATCTTTAGGTGATTTCTGAGTTTTTTTTAAAGATTTCAGTATGGACACCAACTTTCGACGTGTAATATCGTCAAGAATGTTAAAAGTTTTTCTGCAAACAGGATTTCATTTTTTCTCTTCACCCTTACCAGGTTTCTGTATTTGCAACCAAGAAATATAGTTTCCTCCTCCTCTTTTCTTGACCTCCTATGCATGGCAGATGTTACTGAGATAAAACCTGTTACGTGATGACTGCTGATTCAAATCCTCCATCATATTATGCTTCTTTATATACTCTGGTCTTTCCCTTTCTCCCATAATCTCAAAAGATTGAAGAAACTTACTTTTAAAATTTACAACAATTTATGAGATCGCATTCTTCTTTTCTTTAATACTGTGGTCATTTTACAAATTAGTTTTTTGATGTAGGGTAAAGGTGCCTAATTCCGTGATACCCCTAATCCCGTGATAGAATTTCAATTGAATGCCATGTAGTTGTGGTCTCTGAATTTTAAGTCTTTGAAATACCTAACAGATGCCAGGAGATGTCTTCTTTTCAATTCTATTGATTACTCGTCTTTTGAATAGAAGCAGTCGACTGTAGAAGCTTTTGTTCAGTGAAAGGTGGTTGACCAGTAAGTTTTCTTTCTCTTGTGACCACTCCCGAAGAAATATTTTATATTTGAGGTAAGAATTAATATAGCATTATAAAAATGATATATTACTGTAGATTATAGTCAGCTGAATCAATGTGTATGATTATTTAAAAATTATGAGACAATAACAATGCTACAGGAGCTTTCCCATTTTCGGGTTTATTTTCATATTTCTCCTTCCTGGCTCACTCGGCCAATGATGCCAACGCTAATTTGTGAAAATTAATGTCTATGAAAGAAAATAGTTCGTGGAAATAATAATAGAAATAAGTGATAAAAAACTTCAATTCTGCAGTGTTTGGGAAAAGTGACATAAGTCAGTTTCCACAAACCTTTTTTGATAATTTATTGACAACTTACACTGGTTTATGTTGATTTAATTTTTTTCTGTATGAATTATTGTAACGGGAGAAATACTTATGTATTTTTTTTTCAAGCTAGCAGATGTTCCGTAAGTTGTCAATAAATTATCAAAAAAGATTTGTGAAAACTGACTTGTGTCACTTTTTCCCAGCACTGCATAATTATAATTATAATAAAATAATAGACCATATATATATATAACTTAATTACTGCTCTTGTTAGGAATATAAATAATGAGAAATAATTGTATTTAATTCAATTTATTCAGAATTTAATTTTATATTGAATTTAACTTTCAGTTTATTTTGTTTAAAATATATTAGTATGTAATATGTATTCCTTAGTTACACAAGTATTTTCCATGAAATTTGTCATTTAAGCCCTTTTTCTATGTTGTAATTTCTTGCTTAATCCATATTAAAACAATATACCATGATTTTAAAGTGTTTTTCCAAATACACATTTGTTTTCTGAGCAGTTAATGAGGATTATTCTAGTATCACGGAATTAGGAAACCGCTATCACGGAATTTGAATCCCTGTCACGGATTTAGGAGCCATTGTATAACAATGAAGAATCATATATTATATACCGAACTTGTGAAACTGTTGACACTGAATGTTGTAAAAACTGTAGCTAAAGGTCCAAATAACGTCATTTAGGTGTTGTTTCAAAATTTTTATTACAATTTTGGCGTATGTAAAGACTTTATTAAATATGTCACGGAATTAGGCAACCTTAACCTACTCTATGATGTAGACCTATTCTATTGTCTTAAATACATGAAGTCAACACATTTCTGTGCATTCCCATTTTGTGACCTATTGCGTGTTGTATAATAACCAAAGTGTATAATAAATAATACCTAGTTATGTAAGCGATATTTTGCAGAGACATAGGCCTATGAAAGAAATGCATGAAAAGATAAAAGCAGTCCAGTGTTGTTTGTAAAATAACACCAAATGCAACACTATCGCATACATGGACGTATCTGTTTCAATGAAACTGAATCATAACTCGTGTCCGTTCATTACATTGTTTAATTTAGTTGCCTATAGATTCTGTGATTGCTAATAAAACGGATATTAGCGAATCATCATGACGTTCAGCACTCATTCCACAACATTATCATGTTTGCTTTATTTATGAAATTTGTACTTTGTTCCCGCATCTCTATAATACACATCAATTCAGTAAAACATTCACATAATACTAAATTGAAAACTCTGATATGCGTTAGTTGTTGGCTACATATTCGACACCCCTCTTTGGCATTAAGAAAATATAGTCAGTTCTCTTCATTGAACATTCATTTTTCTAAACATTTATATCCTCTCATATACAGAAAAAAAAATCCTATCTGTTTCACTAATATTTGATATCCAATGTTCCATTTTTTATCTAAACGATAAATTGAAGGTTTTCTTTTTTAAATAACCACAGTCCAAAAACATCAATTTTCAGGAGAAACGGAAAACTGACATGGGTGTTGTTGACATTACAAGTACGAAATTCATCATCCCATTTCTTACGGTGTTGTGGAAACTTGTGAAAATTGAAGTACTGTAATTTATAAGTTAAATTGTCTCATAGAAATACAAAAAAGGTAACTATGAACAATGGTTGTTTTAAGAAAAAATACTATGTTGTGACTGAAGTGTTCTCCTCGTGTAATCTTATATTTCTTTATTATATTCTTTTTCTTCTTCTTTCGTTGCTTACGTTTCTTCCATGGGGTTACTTCTGCACCTAAAGATAACCACATAACTAATACAATTCACGTGCTAAAGTATTTTTCACTGAGGTGGCTTTTGCCGCGTAAGTAAGAAGCAAAACTGCAAATCTACTACCGTTTAAAATTTTATGGATAAATGTTTCAAATAATATGAATGGGATATTTGTAAATGTACAATCGTCCTGGTTGGTCAATCACTGTTTACATTTCCCTAACAACTAATTTAGTAGATGGCCGCTACAATACGCTCACAAAATGATTAATATCTCAAATTTGCATTTTTTGTACTATGGTTCTTTTCTGAAGAATGAAGTGTTATTTAAAGATTTTGTAATGTATATTATATAAATAACTTAACGGATAATACAGAGTGATTTATATAGAACTGACACATTCCTTTCATTAATTCTTTCAAAACGAATTGTGCTAGCGACAACTTATTATAACTAAAATGTAGAGGTATTTTGGGAGATTATTTACCTCTATAGCAAATGTTGAAAATGTCCTCCATCCTGCATAAGGCACAACTTAACACGTCGTTCCATGTTACTGGCCACTCGTTGGAGGAGTCTGCTGTTAGCTTGAATCTCCTGTGTGATGTTGTGCTTCAGATCGTCCAATGTCTGGGAACGTGTGGCGTAAACCCTGTCGTTTAAGTAACCCCACAGAAAGAAGTCCGGCGTTGTCAAATCCGGAGATCTCGGTGGCCACAGGTTCCTGGAAATTATTCGGTCGTCACATAACCGGATAAGTAGAACCATGCTTCATCTGTAAACCATGTGATGGACAATATGGCAGGATTTTGCACAATGAACGTCTGAAACCAACGACAATAATTCAATCTTTTATCCTTATCTGGTTCCTGTAGCTGATGAACAATCGTAACCTTATATGGCTTTAGGGTCTCTGACACATTGAGTAGGTGTACCCTGTCTCCTGCGACAAACGTCTTAATGATTTTTTGGTTGACTGCTCCAGTCGTGCTCTTACGTCAACAACAACCGTGGGAAGCCTAGATGAACGATGCTTGCCCTTTTCACTCACCAGAGATCCAGTTGTTTCCAATTTGTTTACCAGTCCCAGTATTATGTTTCTTTGGGAGGATTGCGAACACCAAATTCTCTCTGGTATGCCCTTTGAGTAGCTGTAATTGAATTCGTAATCCAGTATTGCTTCACAAGGAAGAGTCGTTGAATTAATGTGTACTGCATTTTCAAGTTGACACAAAATGTCGAAAACAGCTGCCAACAATAGGAATAAAACATAAACATCTGCGCATCTAGTGACAAGGAATCGAAACTCCAGAACATTCTGCTAAAATTGGGTCATTGAATGAATTTCCAACGGAATATTTAAAGAAAGAAATGTGACAGTTCTATATAAATCACTCTGTATAAGTGTACGTATATAGAGAACTTTAGTGTGTCAAAGATGTGTATATATGATTTCAAGGGATCCATAGTTATAGAACCTATTGTGCTGTTATTTTCTCCATTGTCCCGCTCTTCAACAACATAATCTTTCAGTTTACTTTTAATAAAAGCCAGAGGGCACAGATTGTAAAATGGCTCTACGTCTGATTTTGATGCTGATTTAGCCAACTCGTCAGCTCTGTCGTTTCCCAGGACACCAACATGCCCTCGAACCCAGGATATGTGCCTGGAAATATTGTCAAGTACAGATGCCTCAAACTAGCAAGCTGTCTCGATCACGCAGGCGCATAGAGCATTTCTCCCCTACCACTGTCCGCCTACTGCTGTGCACTGTGGACTAGAAGGGTACAGCTCAGTTCTAATAACAGTTGAGAAGGCTGCATAGGGAGGGTACATCTTGAATACATTGTGAAGCGGTCAACTTTTCAGATAATATGACTATACCTGGGTATCGGAGCCTAGGTGGGCCCCCTCCGTTAGCTCTACTACTTCCCCTCTCCAGGCAGCTTCCTAGTTTGAGGCATCTGTAGCTGTCTGAATGTCATAGAGAATGGGTTGGTGTTGTACTTGTTGCAAGGCAGATTGCGAGTCACAGAACAAGCGTACACTGCAGTTATTTTGAGTATTCCACTCTGTAGCTGCACATAATGCCGCTTGGTAACTCGACGAATAACTAATCGAACATCGAATTCGGCAGGATTATCCATATGAGCGTTCATTCTATAAAAACGCTATACTCAACAAATGAATAATTACGCGCCAACAACTGCACCAGGCATATTCTAGTCTACACCACTGTGAATACAACTAACGAGAGATCGGCTGCATCAAAACAGCTGAGCAGAGTATGCGAAAGTGCAAATCTAGTCTTTCAGGTGAAGCTTCCTGTAAAGCAGATTTGAATAATTTCATGGGAAAAATTGTTCCGGGGCCGGGTATCGATCCCGGGACCTCTGGTTGAACGTACCAGCGCTGTCCCAACTGAGCTACCCGGGAACTCCTCCCGACACCGTCTCAACTTTTCCCTTTATATCGACACAACTCGCGTGGGCTGACGAAACGCCAGAGACCCACATCGAGTGCACACAAACTCTGCGTGACTTGGAATTGTGGATTTCTGTTAACGTACACAGTGACGTATATATTATGCAAATCTAGTCTTTCAGGTGAAGCGTCCTGTAAAGCAGATTTGAATAATTTCAAGGGAAAATTGTTCCGGGGCCGGGTATGCCGGGTATGCGAAAGTGTTATTTACTTTACGAATCACCTGGTAGTTTTTCAAGGGTTAAGAAATTTAGGCCATTCCGTCCTAATTTTTGTGTGAGTTTTAACCCCACACTAAATATTCGAAAGTATATAAATGCTTGGTCATAGGCCAGCATGGCAAAAAACTACAAGATATCTTATGTAAACCGTTCATTTTTGCTTAGGCAGCCCAAATAACAGTCGAGATATGTGGGAGGTATTCGAAGGTTTCGTAGGTGGTATGAGGGGTGGTATAACATTCACTCTAGATCATATATACCCAGATTGCGCGGCGTTATAGGTTTTGACGGTAACAACTTTCGTCAGGTTTACGATGCTGCCATCTAGTTGTTACATAAGGAGTCACGTCATAACTCCCATTTGAATTGCATCAGCGACTGTACTGCCATCTCGTTTTCGTTTACGGAGGACGGGTGGCGACCCTAGCGGTTGTTCTCTTCAAAGTGCAACCCATTTTAAAATAGTAATGAACAATCCATATGTGATCTGGGCGTTCACTTGCATCAGTGATGTCAAAGCAAGCGCATTTTTCTGACCTTGACGTCGTGCACGGGCAGCAAGCGCTAAGTGTGGAAAGAGGAAGAGCTGTGTATATGAATAAGCAACCTGTTGGATTAAGAAAACAGTGGTGCACAAACTTCAAACGGAACGTGAAATTTTATGTCGTAATTTTTGTATGGCTTCTTTCTGTTTAATATTATCTATATTGTCTGTAAAACAAAAGTACTAACACTGATTTATTAACATTGCACTTGTGTTTTAAATCTTAATAACATTATAGAGAGTTAAGAAGGAATATTCTCTTCAATTCCATAGTAGTATAATATTATGCTGTATTAAGTGGATGAAACACATCATTCATAAAGAAAGTGATATTCCAAAGAAAGAGATTGAGTATGACATGATAACTTGGAATTTATATTGATGGTATCTTTAGCCTTACAAAAGTAATCAATAAACTAATCAAAACAATATTACAGTACAAAGCAAAGTTACCTAGGTACTGTAGTCTATCTTTTTTAAGTGTAACTAATATTACATAACGACACTCTTATCGCATTATGCTTTTAAGATGATATTTGTGAGCAACTTCCTATCATCAGAATATTAAATTATTTTCTCGAAATCTGCTGAAGCTATAGAGCTGACATTTTTACAACACATGGGCACGTATCTTTTGCTTATGATGTAACAGTAGTTGCTTTGTTAATTCATTTCCTGACAAACAATTTCCATGCGAATATTTTCAAAATTTTCAATATATCTTCAGTAATACGGTATATTAGATTTACGAAAACGTTCTGTAGGGCTACTAAATAAATAGGCCTATACCTGAAAATTTCACTTTTCTATACGAAAAGTTGAGAAAATATTTCTTTTGAATAAAAAATTCAAACTTGTGAAAAATGAGCATTAAAATTAAAACTTACATTCTTATAATGCACTTATACTTCTCAGGCAAATCTAAAAATTAACATGGACACAGTTTTAATAAGTTCTCTTCCCTTTATCTATTGAATCAGTGCTGGCCATCCCTGAATATAGCTCGACCAAGCGGCATATACCACCTCTTTCGTCTGTCTCTTTCCTTTCCGCTGTAAAGCGCTCAGGCTCTCCTGGGCTCTAAAGCGCGCGCTTGCTCCTGTGGACATCAATTGACATGCCTGACTTACATCATCACAAATGTTACAAATTTTAGTCTGCATTATTTTAATTTTGTGTTAAACACATGCTGTCAATCTGTTATGTTAATTATTTATTTTATTTCTCCTTTCCAACGTTTATCCCAGTCTGGGATAATGTTTTATCGAGTTATCTTCTCTTCTTATAGTTTCTATTACATCGTTTTCTTAATATGCAAATTATGTCCAATTCTCCAAATTAATTGATTTGTTTAATTTCATTCGGAATTAGTAACGTATCTTTAAAGAACAGTCTATGCAGAATGTTAAAACAATCCATTGATTTATTTCAATATATTTTGAATATGTCAATGACTTGCCTAAACAAGTTTTGCACTCTAACTGTTTACTATATGCTGATGATGTTAAATTGTATAAAGTCATTGACAAACAACAAGATGCTTTTGATCTACAGCATGATTTGGACAGACTATAGATGGAGTATTGCCAATTTTCTTCTGTTAAATCCTAATAACTGTTGCTTTGTGTCGTATTCTAAAAATAAGACAATTGTTCAATATTCGTATGAAATTAATGGTGTGAAATTACTTAGAGTAGAATCATTTAAGGATTTGGGTATTTATTTTACACACAACTTATGTTTCAAAGTGCAGACGATGCTCTTTTTTTCTATCGAAAGTTTCCTTTGCTATTGCTATCCTCCTTTTGACTTCCTGACTGCAGCTCATGTTACTGCTTATAGTACACCCCAAATATATGAAGCTGTTCACTTGCTCTACTGCCTTATTTATAATTCACAAGTTTACCTTCTTTACTTTTCTTCCTATGGCCATGCTCTTCGTCTTGTTGGCATTTATCTTCATTCCATGCTGCTCACAGCTGTCAGTAGCATACCCCTTACTATCATTTCCTCTTCTGCTAACAACGCCATATCATCAGCAAATCTTATACACTTTATTCTTTTTCCTTCTTCTATCACTCCTCCCATTTTCTAAAAATAGTTCTTCACTAAATCCTCCAAGTAGATGTTGAACAGGGTAGGTGATAAAGGGCATCCTTGTCGTACTCCTCTCCCTATTGCACTTACTTCTGACATTTCTTCTCCTATCCTGACTTTCACTCATTGTTTCACATAAAGGTTACTGAACAGCCTCCTGTCTTTCCAATCCATGCCAATTTTCTCTAGGATACCCATTAGTTTATTCCAATCCACTCCGTCAAACGCCTTTTGTAAATCCACAAATATTATACACACTTCTTTGATATGCTAGGGTTGGATAAAAAGTAATGGCAACAGTTCGATATTTCTGACATGGCTTTATTCACAGGGGTACAACATTTACGTACCTTCTATATAGTCGCCCCCCTTATTTATTGTCTTTTGCCAAACGTTTGGAAGGCGTCGTACACCATCAGCGCGTCCATTTTTGTTGATGTTCCGTATTGACCGCCCTAAAGCACGGATAAGTTCATCTCTGGTATTGTACCGGGTCCCTCGCAGTGGTTCTTTCACTTTGGTGAAAAGATCGTAATCGCATGGATCATATCGGGTGAGTACGGTGGATGTTCCAGTAGTCCGCGTTTTCCGTCTGCCTTGGAAGTACAGCGTGTTGCAATATTACCCCATCAGTGTCATACGCCACAATGAACATCTCCTTCACAGCACTTTGTGTAGGGCGCACTTTCTTTGGATGAGGAGAACCGGGACGCTGCCATTCATTTGATTGGCGTTTCAAGTTTGGTTCATACGAGCGAGTCCAGGTTTCGTCCATAGCGACGATTCGTCCAAGAAAGTCGTCACCTTCCCTTTGGTACCGGTGCGACAAGGCCTTCTCGGAACGCTTTAACCCATTGTGCAACTGTGCGATATGGCAACGGTGCATCGCCACATGCTTCACGCAGTCCCTGAAAACATTCTTGTGCACTATGACCTCGTGCCACTTCAATTTTGATCCAGGAACGTTGCTCTAGTTTTGTAAGGATGGTCTTAGGGCGCTCGCACTATCCGTATGAAAGTGAACGTTCTACACACTGCAGTAGATTGATGGAGTACTGTCGCCGCTGGCTGCACTAACTCATCTAACAGTCCTTGTTCATGTCCACGCAGCTGGCAGCTCTCGAACGCACCATCGTCACGTGACAGCAGTGTTGCCATTACTTTTATCCAACCTATGTAGTTTAACATTAACGTTGCGAAAAGAGATCATTATTAATAAAGAGTGTTGAAAGAGTTTAATCAAAAATGAATAATAACTATTTTAATATGATGTTATTATAATTAAATTGGAATCACCATCAGGGAAGCCTAGTTTAACAGTATTATTCTGGGTATCTGTGTTATTTTAAATCGTGTAGAAATAGCTATCATATTTAAGCCTACGTGCTTTTGCAACATTTCGAAGAATTTTTAACTTTTCGAGCGTTCAGTATGTCATCCAGCATATTATAGACTTATTAGTAGAAGCCGTTAAGTGAATAATTTTGTAAAGAATGTTTGTGTATTAATTGCTTATTACGTTGTTTCCGTTGGTTATTCTTAAAGTTGTACCTCTGTGAAACATTTATAAATAATAGAAATACCGGTAGAGCCTAAAATAATAATTTGTAGAAACAAAAACCGCCCTAAATAAGGGTTCGATAGACCGGCCTACTAATCAATTCATAAAGAATAATAAGTGAACAAAACAATTTTGTGACACTTGGAAAGAAAAAGAAAAAACATTAAGATAAGAAAACGTAGGAAATCATTTACAATAAATAATTTGTTGAGTACAAATGATTACTAATTATAGCTAAGGATGATTTTAACACGTGAGATCCTATGGCATCAATCGTTGCATCAGAAATTTTATATTCTTTAAGTTGATTTAAAGTTTCACGTGGGATCGTGCCACGGGCACCGAACATGAACCCAAAAACTGTCCAATGTGTAATGTGGTATTGTGCTCCAAGATGCTGACAACAAGGCTCATATATGACTTCTTTTTCACGACACACCTCTTGTGGCTGTTGCACATGCATCTCAAAACGGATTGTGGGATCAAGAATGACACCCTTATCCTTCTGCCGATCAATTATGATGATATCAGCCCGTCTAGTGGAGCCATCAGAAGAGACGCAACCAACCTCCTCATAAACCTCATAGGAAGCATTCTGACGGATTGAAGCTGCGATGAGAGAACGAACCGTATTATGTCTGTTGATTCGGAGCAATTCTCCATGATGGCAGAAACCCAAGACGTGAGGAAGCGTTTCTTGCTCGTCGCATCTTCTGCAACGGGTTGAGTCAAGAGTTCTACCAGGGAGAGTACGTACAGGTATTGTATTACAGTTCATCTTAATGGCTTGCGTCCACTGACTGCTGAAAGTCCCTTTTTGGTTGAGATCCACGAATTACCTTTCTTCCAGTGAGAATAGAAAACAACTCCCAAACCTTTACTTTTCAATTTGCTCCATTGATGAAAAGAATCTTCACGCAATGCTTTTCTTGGTTTTTGAGAAGAAATATGTTCAGAGCAATCGAAGGTAATTGGTAATTGTTTGATGCAATGTTCAATTTCGTTTGGAACATTTCGAGTGGCTGCTACATGAGGGTTGTCAACGTGTAAAAGTCTTTGACAAATATTTAAGTGGTGAAGGTAAGCTTCCCACTGGGCTCTAAATACTCCTAAACCTCGCAATATTCTTGGTGCATACAACATAGTATCTGGGTGTCAGTAGGAATGTTAATTATTTCCTTAACAGCGCTGCGAATTAATTTGTCAATATCAGATAGAAATTTCACATTAAGATCTTTTAAAGGAGCACATTGGAAGGGGTAAATCAACTGAGGCCAGATATATTGATTTAATATATTTATCTTTTGGTCAGGCATGAGTAAGGGTGAAGTGACCAGCTGATTAAGATTTTTTGTCAGTTTTTCAATTAGTTGCTCCGCATTAAATTTTATTTCATCATTAAAAGTAATGCCAAGATATCTTATAACTTCATCCGATTTGATGCAAGATATTTCTTGTCCATCGATCAAGGTGAGGGAATCAGAGCAGAGACATCTTTTACGTAGGTGTATAACATCACTTTTATGCGGGTTTACTTCAAGACCAATTCTAGCTAACTAATTCATAGTCAGCGATGTTGAATATTGAGCGGCAGATTTATTTTTACACAGTAATACTAGATCATCCGCAAATGCAAGAATGGAAAGATTATTTAATTGAGGTGATATTAAAATTTGTAACTGTTCATAACGGTGCGGAATCAGGAATAATTTTCTCTTCCTCTGGCAAGGTAAAGCTATGCGTGCAGATATTTTGCAGTATAATGTATGTACAGCATTTATGCACATATTAGTAGTTAATTATTTCGCATAGTGTATATAAACAGCAAAATATATTCACATTCCATTCCCGCCCTCTGTTTACAGGGATGTTTCAATACTAGCTGCTTGATATCCATGGCTGGCAATGACATGGAATTTTAGTCTGTGTGGCTGAATATTGCATAACTAATTTAACATTCGAGAGGGATTGGACGGGATAGATAAATAGTCAGCATATAGATTACGTTAAGCAGGAGCCTTGTGGCTGGAATTATTGACCTCAATCAAAGTACCGGTACGGAGATGTGAACTAGTCCAAAGTGAAAGCCGATTCCTCACAAACAAACATTGTTTCTTCCCCTTAACAAGACCTCACAGATTCTAAAATACTTCAAGCCGTAAGCATAAGAATCAATCTATTTTAAACTTAATGTAGACAATGGACTACATATCAATAATTGAGGGAGTGGATGGAAAAAGGGCGCTTTATTTTGAGATAAAAAAGAAAAAAAAACACATGTATTACTACGACTGAAATAAATTTATATATTGCAGATACTTTGTCAACTTAAGTATACATGGGTTCTATGTCTACATCAGATATAGTTAGTTTTAAATAATTAAAAAAAATACGTAGTATTACTTAGGGTGTGAGAGACAATTCATTTTCGTACCGTGGTAAATCTGATTAAAATTTCAGTCGTTTGTAGATATATACCACATAAAATTGTAATAGCATAACGTAAATTTGAATTTAGTTTCATTGAAACTAGAGGATAATATTTTCATAATTTAATTTAGTTTTTAATTAGCCTGTAATTTAATATAATTTTAAAAAGTTAATTATTGATCGATTTCACCTCACAAGTCTGGGTGAATTCGATCACATATTTATTATCCGTATCTACCTCCATGCCCCCCCAAGTGCCTTCATAGCATGTTACGGGGATACCTTTACCTATTCCGGCGGTGGCGAAGAATAGTTCGTGCGCCGAGCCACTGTGTAACCTGCAACCTGCATAGTTCCTGTGGAGGGAGGCTGAAACCCGAAGGGGAAGTAAAGCAACTGTCTGACTCAGTAACGGATTTTCATTTTCCTTACGTCCAGCATTTAAATATAATTTTATATAGTACAAGGCTATAAACTAATGTTTCGTACGTACAACGAAAAGAGAAATGTACAAGAAAACATAGGCCACATTATCACGACCTGAAATTAACTGTCTTCAGAATGTCTCTGCGACAGAGTTTCAAAATCAGGAATTATGTCATTTACTGCCAGACGTAGTTGATCACGAAGGTGTTTGTCTGTCAGTCGTGATCTACATTTGGTTCTAACTATGTTCATTATTGAAAATGATTTTTCACAAACGTAAGTTGTAGTGAACATGGCTTCAACAGAGCAAGCGAAAGAACGAAGCTTCGGATATTTATTTTTTGACAAAGATTTGAAAAGTTCAACATCTGTCAAGTCCTTACATCTAGCTTTCATTGCAACATCACATTGTAAACCTATGAGTTCAAATTGAAGATCTAACCGCATCATTCGTATATCTACTGAAAAAGGGTCGACGTACAGAGATGATGATGATGATGATAATAATAATAATTCATACTTTTAATATTCTCACCGTATTGGCAGCAAAAAAATGCGTCCTCCCATCCTACTTGAAACTTTCGTTTTTGTAGATATACAGTACATGTATTGGAGGGAGATATTGCGATGATACGCCACTCGCAGATCAGAGGCAAATACAAATGGAACGGAGTATGACTCCAGTAAGTGAGAGGGTGGGGGTTGTGGGAGGTAGAAATGCACAGGTATCACTGCGAGCCACATGTGCTCGTGAGTCGCATTTTCGCCGCGGCTGACCTATTCTATCGGATTCAGACTGCCAATGAGTGAAACCGATCACTATTTTGTGTTTAAAAAATATGTATAACTAAAATGCATTAAATTTTAATACAGTTTGATTTTTAATCTCGTACGATATGTGTTAGAAATGTATGAAAGTATCTCCTCATTGATTGAGATTGACTCCAAATATTTTAATTGCTGTAGTTTATTTGCCAGACATCAAGATCTTGATTATTTATTTTTTTTTGTAGAGTCATTAAGGATGACATTGATGTGAATCATTCATAAGCAATATCAGTCTTCGTATTTCTGCTAAGGGTTTAAGATTTCATAATTTTTTTTACAATAGAAATTCTAAATCTCTCTCTCCTGTCTACAGATATATAAAATATGCTAATTTGCATGGATTGAACTTGAATCCATTTAATGAGTAGTATATACTTTTTGTGTTTTATACCAGTTATTAATTTATGCTTTTTGTTTAGATATGTATTATAATATTCTCGTCGTCTTGTATATCTTTGTAATACTATTTATATGATTCCATTCTTCATTTATATGATTCCATTCTTTTATTTGCAGTTATCATCTTATTTAACTGCTATTATTTTATTAATTCCATTGTACTTTATTGTAATTTATATCATTGCTATTGTTTTTGTTATATTGTCTTTATGCTGAACTGTAATTGGCCACTGGCTGTTGTACAGCACATTAGTGTAAGGAAATAAATAAATTATTACTATTATTATTATTATTATTATTATTATTATCATTATTATTATACTTACTGTTATTGTTGATATCAGTATTAGTGCTAGTGATATTTTATTACACATTTGTGGTGTAATTACACAAGCATGCTGGTACCGGTGCATATATTTTATAACACAAATTGCTTTTTAGCAATTTTCTGTATATTATTATTATTTATTATTATTATTATTATTATTATTATTATTATTATTATTATACTTACTGTTATTTTTAGTATCAGTATTAATGTTGGTGACAATAAATTTTATTAAACATTTTTAGTGCTTTTTTTTTTTCTTTTTCTGAAAATAAAATTTTAATGGAATTATTGATACTAAAAATAAACATTCCTTCACACACTCTCCTTCATTAAAGGGCATCAAGGTTTTTTTCTATTTGCAGTGCAATCTTGTAACTGACTCAAATAGCAAATTCACTTAGAGGTAGCCTATATATTTTTGTGAAAATAAATTAATAACATTATAAAGTCAATGAAATATTGAATACGAATAAAAGGTATTGTGTACTTTATAAAATATTGACTAGACTAATTAGGATTTATCGTGAAATAATAACATAATATGTACTTTCGTCCTCAAACATTACTTTTTAATCTCTTCTAGTATCGCTATCCTTTTCTAGCGAAATATTTTGCATACTAATTACACTAAAAGTCGATTAATGTCGCTGCATTTTAATTAAATATTTTTACGAGATTCAATACATTTTGCCTTATTATTACATTCAGTAATGGAATAGATTTTACCCCACGAATGGTTGAAGCCTATTAGCGTTGATGTCTATTCATGTATATGTGTCGTCCTTCATTGCAAACACTTTCCCCAGTAGGATATACATCAGTCTTGCGATGGTGATTAATATTTGCCGGCGAGAGCTATTTTATGCCCGCTGCGCGCGCGCGGAGCTCTTTTACCTGTAAACGTTGGTAAAAGATGTACAGATCTTAGAACATAGCGCATCATGACGGAACGGAAGTGCTTAAAACTTTCAAGGAAGAGTGGAAGATACAATATTTATGCTTCGAACATGGTGATGAAGTCCAGTGTTTGTTGTGTAAAAAAATATCACTTGCAAAAAAAAAAAAAAAAAAAAAAAAAGCAACATAAAACGTCATTATGAGACGCAACATGAAAAAATACAGGCATTATTCAGGAGAAGAGAGAAATAAATTCATTTCAGAACTGACATCGAAGGTAAATTTATTTACATTTGGGTCAGCAGATAGTATCTAGATTCCTTTTATTTCTTTATTTTAAATGTATTGTTGATGTTTTATTTGTTGCTTGTTTCTGGGTATTTACTTTTATCAGACTACGTGTTTCTTTAATTTAGAAATAATATTTTATCTTAGATTTCACTTTATCTTATGCTATTACTAAACTCAAAATGCTAATTCACTTTTATTCCAATAATTATTTTCAGGATTTTTAGCAAATATGAACTAAACATTTTGAAGACTTTGATGCAAGGAGCTTTTTTAGTAACGTCAATATAAAATATACTTAAAAATATAATTTCAAAACTATTAGACCTATTTGCACCAAATTTTGTACAGATGATATTATTATAGATCTGTTTATATAGTTTAAATTTCTCAAATTTTGGCCGAAATTGTGAAAGTTTTAAAAGTCATACATATCCCCTTAAATGATTGACCCCAAAAATTACGATGGCTCTCAATATCTTAATTTAATCAATTTGTTTTTTCGTGTTACGTGCACCTCACAAATCACTCTAAGAAAACTCAGTACATAATCACGACTGGAGAGTAAGAACTACATTTTCACAATCACACAATCAGTATACTCTATTTCAATCAATATTGTCATTATTTTTTCAACAAATACTCAAAAATACTTAGAGATCACACACGTCGAGCGGGTAGACCCTATTAGTTTCTCCTAACCAATGAAGTGAAGTATTTACATAATAAATAATTCCTTTTAACAATAAAATGGTTTACATACAATTAACTTTTCCTATTTCTCTTTTTGTTCCTAACAACCCTTCCCTTTGCGATTTGTTTATATATGTACATGTATATTAAATAACTGAGTAATTAGCCCTATTACATAGCCAGAAATTTAGTAACGCAAGCTATTGTAATACTTGCTGCCTTTATTCGCTGCATGTGCATGTACATCCCTGTTTTCTACGTTACAGTGAATGCGCTATGCGCTCGTGAACAAGTTCGAGCTCTTCTACCATGATTGGGAGCTAATATCGTCTCATCCCTGATGTACATGAAACGTTATTCAACTGAAGTTCGTTGCGTATGTCGCCAGTTTCCCCTTGATTGCTCTGAACGCTTCTCCTGCCACTTCAAACTGTCGAGCGAGCTAGCTCCGAATTCTGAATGCTCGAGCTGATGATCCCTGGTCTAAGTCACATCAGCTGGATAAGAAGATATGCAGACAAATGGAATGACTCAATTTTTTATATTTTTTTATTTAATAAATTACACTTGAGCTACATTAGGCACTGCAGCCCGAAAGAGCAGAAGCTCGTGCTCGGGCGCAGTTCAGATCACTTATACAAATTATATCACAAAATTAAGAGAGTTCATTGAGCACAATAACATTAATAAATGATAAAATAATACAGCATGTAATAATATACAAATAGAAAATACAAAAGTACATATTAGAGTATCAATTTTAACTCAATTAGCTTAAACAATTAAATAATTAATCTGATTTGTTTCTTAAATCTATGTGTGTTGAGTGTCCTTAGGTCAGGGTAAGCTGTAATTAATGCATTATATATTTTGAGTCCAAAATTTCTGCTGTGTTTTAATCCAGTAGTTATGTGGCATTTGGGAGTATTTAGAAAGAAACTGTAGTTTTGTCTCGTATGGTATTCGTGAGGATCAAATTTAAATTTATTGTGGTTTTTATGGAAGTAAATCAGCAATATTTGTTTATAAATTTGTTCTAGATTTGATACACCTGAAAAATTAATTTTGTTTGGTAATCAAAAGGTTTATATAGACAAATTTTGATAATTCTTTTTGGGAGCAAATTTAAAGGATGGAGAGTCAAATAATTTATAGGGCCTACTTCCAAAAATCGACAGTGTATTCGTTTGGCAGTCTGAACATAATGTTCAAGATGTAAGATTTCGAAATACATCTGATAGATAGATAGATAGATAGATAGATAGATAGATAGATAGATAGATAGATAGATAGATAGATAGATAGATAGATAGATAGATAGATAGATAGATAGATGGATGGATGGATGGATGGATGGATGGATGGATGGATGGATGGATGGATGGATGGATGGATGGATGGATGGATGGATGGATGGATGGATGGATGGATGGATGGATGGATGGATGGATGGATGGATGGATGGATGGATGGATGGATGGATGGATGGATGGATGGATGGATGGATGGATGGACGGATGGACGGACGGACGGACGGATGGACGGATGGACGGACTGACGGACGGACGGACGGACGGATGGATTTATTGAGTAATATTATAGGCCTTACTTATTTACTTATTGGCTTTTAAGGAACCCGGAAGTTCATTGCCGCCCTCACATAAGCCCGCCACTGGTCCCTATCCTGAGCAAGATTAATCCATTCTCTATCCGCATATCCCACCTCCCTCAAATCCATTTTAATATTATCCTCCCATCTACGTCTCTGCCTCCCTAAGGGTCTTTTTCCCTCCGGCCTCCCAACTAACACTCTATATGCATTTCTGGATTCGCCCATACGTGCTACATGCCCTGCCCATCTCAAACGTCTGGATTTAATGTTCCTAATTATGTCAGGTGAAGAATACAATGCATGCAGTTCTGTGTTGTGTAACTTTCTCCATTCTCCTGTAACTTCATCCCTCTTAGTCCCAAATATTTTCCTAAGCACCTTATTCTCAAACACCCTTAACCTATGTTCCTCTCTCAAAGTGAGAGTCCAAGTTTCACAACCGGTAATATAACTGTTTTATAAATTCTAACTTTCAGATTTTTTGACAGCAGACTGGATGATGAAAGCTTCTCAACCGAATCTACATACAGATTTTATATTATCATAATTTTCTCTAAAATCCAATGCACGGGTCTTCTGACCGTACGTGCTTTGTACCTAAAACAAGTCCTACTTTGTAGGTTTTACCCCCCCCCCTCACCTAAGGTACATCTGATAGAGAAGCGGCGCACGAAGAAAGCAAGCATTTAATAATGGATTTGAATATTTCGAAAGGAAATAATTGTTAAAAATGAAATGGAAACACGTACTAAAGAAACTGCGTCTCCAAGTGTAGTTGTATCAGATTAACGATCCACGCTTCCTTCTCAGCGTCGCGGAAAGCCACGCCCTCTTCCCGTTATTTTCCTCCCTCAAAACCATGTTTTGCTGCTTTCATAAGGTAGCGGTAAACGGAGTGACCGTTTGATTTATAGCTCACATAACTGTAGAGAGTCTAATGAAATTTTGCAAAGAATTATATAGAAAAAGCATTTCTTATTCTTGTTTTAGAAATTGGCCTCCTCCATTCATCTCTCAGCTCTCTCGCCTTATCTTTTCAGTCTTCCCTCCCTCCCGATTTTCTTCATTCACAACGCTCAGAGTGAAGATTCAAGGAGTGTGACACACAAAACCGATTGTAAAGACTTGATTTTAAGACGCTACGGTAGCCTATGCTTCAAAATATGTTTCATTCAATCAAGTAAAATCAAAACCATTCACAGTAACATCAGGTGTACCCCAAGGATCTAATCTTGGTCCCTTGTTCTTTTTACTTTATATCAATGACTTACCTAAACAGATTTTGCACACTAAATGTTTACTATATGCTGATGATGTTAAATTGTATAAAGTCATTGACAAACAACAAGACGTTTTTGACCTACAGCATGATTTGGACAGATTATATAGATGGAGTATCGATCATTTTCTTCTGTTAAATCTTAATAAATGTTCCTTTATGACATATTTAAAAAATAAGGCAGTTCCTCAAAATTCGTATGAAATTAATGGTGTGAAGTTACCTAGAGTAGAATCATTTAAGGATTTGGGTATTTATTTTACACGCAACTTATGTTTTAAAATGCACTTAAATCACGTAGTAATTGATGCATATAGAAAATTAGGATTTATAATCAGAAATACAAAAAAGTTAAAAAATATAAATACTATTGATACTCTCTATAAAACTATGGTTAGAAGTAAGCTAGAGTATGCGTCTGTAATATGGTCACCTCAGTTCCAGTCCCATCAGATGCAAATAGAAAGGATACAGAAAAGATTTTTACGTTATTTATATTTTAAAAAACATCACGTATCGTCTTATGACAAACAAATTTAATATAATCAGTTACTTTTTTTAATTTAATTATAAAACTTTAAAATCTCGACGATTAATAAATAGCCAAATTTTACTCTATAAGACTGTTAATGGTATATTGAATAACTGTGATTTTCTTAAATTCCTTCAGTTCAATGTAAAAAGAACAGAATTACGTCATAGGCAACCATTTATTATTCCTATTCCTAGAACTGTTTTCTTCAAGAACTCTCCATTGTTTGTTATGTGTAATACTTACAACTCTCTGTCTTTAAACTATGATTCTCAATTGGATTTTAGTTTAACAATTGAAAAATTTCATACAATATTAAAAAGCATTGTTTTTCCTTAGATATTTAAATTATGAAGAAGTGTATTCTAATGTTTTTACTCAAGATTTTAAATAATTTTGCATCATTATATTGACATTTGGCACTATATTAACTGTAATATTATATTCTAGCATCTATTACCGTTATGTATTTTCTTTCCTTCCTTTGCATTGTTTGTTTTGTTGTTTTTTTCTCTCTTATTGTGTATTTTGTGTATGTATCTGTGTAAGCCACCTGTAATTGGAAGCCTGCTTCTGTTGGTGGTGGATTTAAAATAAAATAAAGTAAAATAAAATAATTCGTCGATTTGTTGTCATGGGAACGGAAGTCGATTTTCGACACATTCTGTAAGACTATGTACTGACATATCAGTAATGAATGTCTAATAAGCAAACATTTTCATGGGGGCAGATAAAAAAGTTAATTTTTCTTCCACCATATTAATAAAGTCAAAAGAAGTACTTATATAAATTTGTTCACTCGAGCGCAATTACGAGAGCCTTCCAGAAAGTAAGTTTCCCTGGGGCTTTTTACAGGAAGAAAATACACTTTCATGGAAAATCTTATTGGAACAGATACAGATATTTTCGAACTATTTTTCAACATATTCTCCACCAGATATGAGACATCTGTCATACCGTGGGATCAACTTTTGTCTGCAGTCTGCAACTTTCTCTTGATCCCACGATATGAGGGGGGGTGGTGGTTAGAAGACATTTTAGCTCACCCTCCACAGGAAAGTCCTTCTTCTTCACTGCCGCTTTCAAGTATCTGAATACAACGATAGACACGATTTTATCCTATATAGTGTTTCAGTATAAGGCAATGGGACAAGTAAAGATATAAAGTCATTCATTCATAATTTTCAGCCCATGGGCAGGTCTTTCGCTACAAACCCAGAATTCTCCTAATCGTTCCGAATTTCTTTCTTCCTCTTTGTCTCCGCATATGATCCATTTACCTTAATGTCGTCCATTATCTCATAATATCTTCACAGTCTACTATATAGGTACAGTCACGAAGCTTGGGATGATTTTTTGCCAACGAGCTGCATTTCTCGCGATAGTTGCTAGCCGCTTGGAGCGCTGTAAGTACTAGGAGCTATAGACTGTGTCACTGCCATCGTGATCTAATACAGACCGTAAGGCAGGCCATGTGACTCGCTTAACCCGAACACGAAGGGCGGCTTTTCAATCATATAAATTAATTGGAATGCATAAAGAGTAACATATATTTCTCTAAGATGTAGTGTAATTGCATTAATAAAATTTAAAACAATGATTAGGGGACACTTCAGACATAATTCCTTGCGATTTAAGTTGTAATATTATTTTTGGTGTGAAAATTACGTTGTTCGTATGTGTAATACCTGCCTTTATTTCGATGAAATATTGCGAATTTCTTGTACATTCATTTATGCACGATTCAATAATTTTCAGTTGCACCGCACGAATATTTAGATATGTTGAAATTAAAGGTTATGTTAACTGTACCAGTTGCCCCTTTCTGTCTAATTTTAGTGGTCTCCAATGCCCTGTCACTACATATGTATGTTATGTCATATGGATATTATAGGTTATGTTTACTATATTTAACTTATATTTCTATATTCGCAATTATACATTATAATTAAACATAATGTCATGTATAACACCCGTCACATTCTATTTGCCTGTATTTTAATACTACGATTGAGCACTGAAATATTGTATTTATCTACTACCTAAGAGACGAAGTAACACAATCGTACGTACACTAATTTCATAGGAGTGGTATGGTAAATTTTCTGTCTACAATTAAGGACGGTAGATGTGCTAAATTAAAATCACAATATAAATTCGTTTTTATTGAACCTCAAAATAGCTTCCATTCTAAACTTGAAACGTTGACGCGAACAGATTATGTTAACATGTAAAATTCTCTTCACATTAAAATAGCATAGTTTTTTAATTATTTCGGCAACATATTATGCAACAAGAAGTAAACGGAACTTATGGACAAATTACACTAAATAAAGCTCCATACACTGAAATAGAAAACCCGAACAAACAATACGGCCTGGTCTAGATCGAAAAAGCATTGACTGTGCCGTATTTCGCATTTTTGTGTAAAGCTATGTAAACTGTGAAATGTTCGTTATCAGTTGTAATAACTGTAAATGGCTAAAATACAATAATTTGAATAATAATATGGGACAAGGAGACGTTTGCTGTACTATAAATTGTAAGAAAAATAGGTTAGATTTATCCTTCTTCCGAAAGATCCAGGAAGGTGAGTTTATAGAATATAATATATATTTTATGAAAATAATATATAAACCTTATGTATTTCATAATTCAATAGTGAAAGGAAGGTGTTATTTTTTTCAAAAAACACGATATCGAAAGTACAATACATTTTATCGTCTGCTAGGGAAAGAGTCTGTGATGAGGCGATAGTAGCGATCCTGGTGGTGAGCAACTATCTATGAATGCATATTTCAACTCTCTAGGTTTGCATATTTAGTAAGTATTGGGCTTCGTGACTGTATATAGTAGACTGTGATATCTTCTTCTTCTCCGAACTCTTCTCTCGTTCACCATTCATTCCAGTTCATTCCTCAGCAGACACTTTCCTGTCAGCCAGTGGCCCATCCAATTCCTTTTTCTCTTTCTGATCAGTTTTAACATCATTCGTTCTTCACCTACTCTTTCCAACATTTCATATGCTTCTCTTCTCTTCTCTTCTCTTCTCTTCTCTTCTCTTCTCTTCTCTTCTCTTCTCTTCTCTTTCTCTTCTCTTCTCTTCTCTTCTCTTTCTCTTCTCTTCTCTTCTCTTCTCTTCTCTTCTCTTCTCTTCTCTTCTCTTCTCTTCTCTTCTCTTCTCTTCTCTTCTCTTCTCTTCTCTTCTCTTCTCTTCTCTTCTCTTCTCTTCTCTTCTCTTCTCTTCTCTTCTCTCTCTTCTCTTCTCTTCTCTTCTCTTCTCTTCTCTTCTCTTCTCTTCTCTTCTCTTCTCTTCTCTTCTCTTCTCTTCTCTTCTCTTCTCTTCTCTTCTCTTCTCTTCTCTTCACTTTGTCGTAATATCCATGTTCCTGCCCCCAAATAATGCCACACTCCAAACAAAGCACTTCCCTAGTCTCTTCCTTAGTTCTTTTTCCAGAGGTCTGCAGAATATGCTCCTTTGCTTCCTTTGCCATTGCTATTCTCCTCTTGACTTCCTGACACCAGCTCATATTACGACTTACTCGTATAGTACACCCCAAGCTATTTGAAGTTAGGAAGAGAAAAAAAATTTTAGAAGGAGCAATTATGAAGCCGAAACAAAATATACCTACTACGTGTAGTGAAGATATATTCAAATAATGTCTTTGTGATTTTAGTACCGACTCGGATATCAGTTTTACTTTTGATGATGTAATTGTAAAAGAAAATTAGGTGCTTATATTTATTACATCTAATTTAATAATACTAAACGAATACATATTTTGAGACAGAACTGAATTATTAGTTTTAAACTTCAGCTCCATCTTCCACAATAGTCTCCAATAATTCTTATACAGTACAAGACAACATGCTCTTTTGTTTCTTTACTTTAAAATGCAGTTTGACAGAAGTTAAATTCATTTTAAGGAACTTGACATTTTCATTTACGAGAACCTTTTCCCAACTTTTAATATCCTTTCTTATTCTTTTCTTCACAAAATGATATAAAGTTTGTATTACTTCCATACATCCCATTTCTTGCTATGCTACTATACGCTTGTACTTTCTTTTTTTATTATAAACCATGTTTCTAAGGTCTTATGCTGTCGCTGCAATGAATGTGCATTTTCTCTTCTGTAAGTTTCTATTGAAATAAGTCATAAATTCAAAATACATCTTTATAACGAGTTTCCTTCAATTTCTGACATCTCGTATTAAAAACTGTTCTTCAAAGTCAGATATTCTAATAGGTCTTGTGCAGAAAACAATAGTTTGTCTTGGGTTTTAAAACAATGAATCTGCTAGACAAGACACTAGCAAGGTAGAATAAATGACCTGCACGTCGAAATAGTTACATTATGTAATTGCACCACCATTCTATCCCTGTTCAGAGCTCATCACTCTGTCATGGAATTTTTCCATTTGTGATTTGAAAAGAAATTGCAACGATGAAACAATAGAACTGATAACATGTTGGAAATTTACTAGGTTTATGTTTGGTATTATAAATTATAACACGATTATCTCTAAAATCACTCCATTTCCCTAGTAATAATAATAATAATAATAATAATAATAATAATAGTAATAATTCGTAGAAATAAATTCGGATTAAATTATGTTGGTACCTAACATGGGGAAATGCAGTTTGTAACCTCTCATCCACCATAAGTCTCATTTACATGGTTTTCAATTTAACCCTCAACAACAGACGTGCGGTCTTTCAAACCGCTATTGTATTCAGTGTTGCCAATTCAGCGGTTTTCCCGCTAAATCTAGCTTTTTTGGATAACCGTCTCGCGGGTAAAATTATAATATCCCGCTTAGCGGGAATACTACCGGTTTTTAATCTTTAAAGTTTCTGAAATGAAATTCATATTAGCATTAAAAGCGGCTTTCATAATTACATTTAATTCGTTCAGTATGTGTTTTGTGAAATAATGGATGTGTTAATGTAGTGATAATTCCATATTATATACGTATATTACCGTTAAAACCCGAAATCCGTCAAAACCAGTTTCAACTAGTAAAAACTAGTTTAACGGTCTTACTAATAAAAACTCTATATACAGACGTTTAACTGTCTTATACTTATACAATGAGTAGCTCGTTTATAAGTCGTGTGTAAATTCCTTACTAATAATCACTACATACGTCGTGTATAACAGTATGACTGTTACAGAGCTACGTCATAGTTTCGTCATTACTTCGTTACGAAAGGTAATAGAATATCTGAGGTTCTCTATTGCATCCGGTAGAGCGCTCTAGTGTGGCGTGTTAAATATCGATAGTACAACTGGCTCTAATCGATTACCACACTACATTTTGGTCAAAGAGTACAAGCTACAGCAATATTATTCTAATAATTCTATGATCTTTGGTTTGTTCTTCTGTGGTTACAAGGTAACTATCATCATAAAATGATAGTCGATACGAACAGCTGTTAGAGGGGCGGCCATTTTTTCGCTATATACAACGCTTGAACAAGGGGTTTCGTGTATAACTACGGCAAAGCAATTCCCATTGTATAGTTACAACCTGTTTATACATTCATAGCTTATTCACGGTTTATTAGTAACGTTTTCTGTCTCAACTCTGCATAAGTCTCGTATAAAAACTATACACGGTTTATTAGTAAGACTGTAAGCAAATAAAGATAGATAGAAAGTGAGTTTTCGTATGATCTAGAATCAGTGTCAGGTTAGGTTTGGTTTTTTTAGGTTTTTGTTTGGTAAAAACCTAAAAAAAACCTATACAAACCAAACCTGACCCGTCATTGATTCTAGATCTTACGAAAATTCACTTTCTATCTATCTATATTTTAAAACTACTTTTTACTAGTTGAAACTGGTTTTTTTTTCGAATTTTGGGTTTTAACGGTAATATATATCGTGCAATAAGAATTTAAATATGTTGTGTTTGTGATAAAAGTGTTCAAAATTGCTTTATAGCGCCACATTGGCAATGGTAATAGCGTGCAATATTCGTTACATTGGCAGGTGGATGCTCTATCTTGACCGTTATTATCATTATTATTAATATTATCATTATTATTATTATCATTATTATTATTACTAATATTATTATCATTATTATTATTATTAATATTATTATTATCATTATTATCATTATTATTATCATTATTATTATCATTATTATTATCATTATTATTATTATCATTATTACTATTATTATCATCATCATTATTATTATTATCACTATCATTATTATTATTAGTATTATTATTATTACTATTATTATTATTACTATTATTATTATTATTACTATTATTATTATCATTATCATTATCATTATTATTATCATTATTATTATCATTATTATTATCATTATTGTTATTATTATCATTATTATTATCATTATTATTGTTATTATCATTATTATTATCATTATTATTATTAATTATTATTATTATTACTATTATTATTGAATAATAAGTATACATTAAAATCTAGAGATATTTGTTAGAAAATCGCGGGTTTTCGAAAGCCATCTAGCGGGATTATACGCACAACTGTTGGCAACACTGATTGTATTAATATTGTTGTCGGCACAAGAAAAAAGCAATGGATTTGAAATACAGACCGATTATTTAGTCCTGAGAGCTTAGCGACTCGAAAGAGAGGAAGTAATTGGAGTAGTGGGGAGAGTTCCGGAGTAGAGATAAGGCGAGCGGTCGGTAAAGGTATGCAGTACAGCTTAACTGTATAGGAAACACAACGCTATACCGCATGCGTGACATCCGATCGCTCTGACTACAGGCGACAGACTAACCTGAACATCCCTCGGCGTAACTTAATGGACTCGCCTGACCCAGGCGCACGTGGCTGGCGACGACTGTCAGGACGAAATAATCGTACTGTAATTAAGGCTGAAGAAAAGTATTGATATCAGAGTAGTCAATAATTTCTGTATTCTACATTGTTTACAAAATGCGTCGCGTTGTACGGTTCTCTACTGTCTTAAGGAGCAGAGAGAGTGAACATCCGACTCTGCTCAATAATAGACCTGCTTAAGGGGAGAGGATGGTATTTTTTTTAACTTTTTTCATAATTTTTGTAAATTATTATTTTTTTGTATGTAGAGAGCTCATAGCTGTGGCAACTCAATTAAATAAAAATATTTTGAAACAAAAAAAATTATTTGGGGGCTCACATTTGACAAAAAATACATACCCAATGCAGGATTGTACTAAAACCGATAGGGTAAACATTGGTAATTTCGTATAATTTCATGAAAAACTAATTTAAAATGCAAATGTGTAAATATATCCTTATTGCGATTTTTTCATCTAAAAGACGATAACTTGCTGTACAAATCTGGAGACATAAAAGATTGGATACGTTCTTGAATATGTGCCAAAAACTACTTTTACAACTTAAGCTGAAAGGTTGGTTATTTCGTGATAACCTTGGTAATTTCGTGATATTGCATTGATAATTTCGTGAGAGGTAGAAGAATTGTGGAAAAATTCATTAAAGTCAAATGAAATTCTCATTTATTGTTACAAGACTTCAAACATAGTAATTCCGTCTAATATTCATAGCAAGAAAACATAGAAATACATATCAACACATAATAAGAATGAAATCAAAGTAAAAAATGAAATTCAAAAGGGATCTTCTTTGCCCTGAAAGGGTGAACACTTTTATTACGGACTTTACTATAGCCTATATTACTAGGGTAACTCCAAAAGTAAAGCATAACGTTTGTTTAAAAATTATATTTTTACCCCACAGCTTTGCTATTTTCACAGAATGTAGATGCATCCTTAAGGAACAAAATGTCATTTTTCCACATAATTCCTGTCCCTTTCAATTGCCTTACGTAACCTAGGAACGAGGGCCTGTAGACCAGCACGGTAAAAGTCTGGACCAACACGTCTGAGCCACTCTTTAGCAGCGTGCACAAGGGAGTCATCTTCGAACCTCGTTCCGCGAAGGGATCCTTCAGTTTACCAAAGAAATGGTAATCGCACGGTGCCAGTTCAGGACTGTAAGGCGGCTGTTTCAGTGTTATGTATCCGAATTTTCTGATCTGATCTGTGATCTTGTGACCGACAAATGGCTGTGCGTTGTCGTGCAATAGCAGAACATCCTGCTTCTCCCGATATCGTCGAACACGACTCAGTCGAATTTGAAGTTTCTTGAGAGTTGCAACATACCTGCCAGAATTAATGGTGGTTCTGTGTGGCATGATGTCCACAAGCAAGAGTCTTTCTCAATCGAAAAACACAGTAGCCATAACGTTTCCTGCCGAAGGTGTACTTTTGAATTTCTATTTCTTTGGTGAATTTGCATGATGCCACTCCATTGTCTGCCTCTGTCTCCGGTCCAAAATGGTGGAGACATGTTCCATCTTCTGTCACAATTCTTGCAAGTAAGTCATCTAGCACTTATCATTGACACTTAGCAGGATAACAATTCAAACAGAAGCTACACTGAATCCATTGCGTCTCCGTTTTCTTTTTTGTTATCACATCTTGTCTTCAGATTTCTAAAATTCCTATTGTAATACAATTTTTAAAACAGTATAAAATGTAACACTTAATGCTCAACAAAATTTCGCCTCAAACAGCTAAGATTTCTATCAGTAAAGCTAAGCCTATATGGCGACTACAGATGTATCTAAAATTCCAAAAACATTTCCTAAAATTTCATGAAGATACAATAAATCTTTGTACCAAATATCATATGCTTACCTTTAGTAATAAGCCTGTAATGTAATTACAAACATCCACAAAATTTGTATGCCTGAGAAGTAGACGCAAACTTGCTCTCTCCAAACATAAAAGCTCGCTGAAGCAACTACAATAGTCACACAAAGCTTAGCTGTATGTTTGTGGAAACTGGATAACATATGCAATCCCTTGGCGGAAATTTGGATCTCGTAACACCATTGGTTAGTTCACAAAAGAGCAAAGAAAAAGTATCACGAAATAACCACTGCCCCGAAATTACCAATGTTTACCCTATATCCAAACCGTTTTTAAAGATAGATTCAAACAGTTTTTGCAATGCACAGTATTTGCAAAAGTATTGTCTACAAACTGTCTGTAACAGAATTTTGATATTAGTCCCTACGTTTGTAAAATAAACAATTAAAATTTAGTAACAATTTTCTGATTTCCTTTCTTGCAAACAAACGGACGTATTTTTAAAATGAAATCAATTTAAAAAATTCTGTTACAGAGAAAAGTTTCTTAATAGTCTAAAGAATGTGTGTTCTAAGCTTCTTGCATGTATCTTTAATAGTTCAGAAATTATATCCATTTTTGTCTGGCAATGTAGCAAAAAAAAAAATGAAGTTACTGGAAACCGATAAAAGCGGGCGTGTGTTTTAAAAATCCATAGCGCAGGAAGTTTAAAAATGACGTCTCAACATCCGATAAGGGCACAAATTCCCACAAAATATTATGCAATGCATTCCACACATATCAAAGGGTATTTTAAAGAAAAAAAGATTTTTGAAAATTTAATTTACCGGAAACAACAATAAAAGTGAGCGAGTGATTTAAAAATCCATAATGCAGAGAGTTTAAAAATGGCGATCCACACATATCACAGGGTATTTTAAAGAATTTTTTTTGAAAATTTAGTCATTTTTCATCAAAAATACCATCCTCTCCCCTTAAGTGACGTGTCTTTTGAAAAACCCAGTATATCAAGGGTTTTCTTCTCCTTATTGAATCGCTCGGAATGACAATGAGTCCTGTACTCGTGTAAAGCTGATAGGTGCATTGTCAATTCTGCAGTGCTTGGGAAAAGTGACACAAGTCAGTTTCCACAAACCTTTTTTGATAATTTATTGACAACTTACGGAACATCTGCTCGCTTGGAAAAAAATACATAGGTATTTCTCCCATTACAATAATTCATACAGAAAAGAAAATCAAATCGATATAAACCAGTGTAAGTTGTCAATAAATTATCAAAAAAGGTTTGTGAAAACTGACTTATGTCACTTTTCCCAAGCACTGCAGAATTAATCCATCTTAAATTTTATGTTACCAGAAATTCCAGCTTGAAACACTAAAGTAATTTCACAAACAGAAAAATGTAGAAATATTATTTCAAAGTAGCTTTAATGTTAAGTGAATTGAATTAATTTAAGCAAATTTGAAAGGCAATAACGTCATTTAACATTATCATATGGAAATTACCTATGAAGAACGGTTATAAAAAATAAGTGACACGATTAAGTGTATCAAAGAGAATAATGAACTTTAAGAAAGAAAAAAATGATTATAGTTCCAGCAGGCTACATAGTCGCGACGTTCAATAGTAAAAGAAGAATAATAGAGGATTTATTATGTCATTGATCTACCTGTCATCAAACTTCTAAACTTTGAACAAGAAAAATATTAAGCGAAAAGTTGCAAACGACTTTAAAATAAATATCGTACAATGTACAGTACTTCAAAAGACGGACTATGTACTGAACTTTAAAGAAAAAGTTGAAAATGTAAAATCTGAATACAGCGCCTTCTTTCATCCCACTTTGTACTGAAGGCTAAAGAAAAAGTGAAAGGTTGCGATGAAGTAGGAAAGATGTAAAGGAGAATGAAAGATTAAGTCTGAACAGAAAGTAAAACTTCGTAACTCATAGTCTATGACTTTAAAATTATCCACACTTCTGACTTGCGTTCTCATGTCAGAAGTTGTCTCATTATTATTATTATTATTATTATTATTATTATTATTATTATTATTATTATTATTATTGTCATATGTATTTTTTACTTGCAGTAATAAACTTAAACCATTTTGTTTAATTTTATTTATTTTGTTTAACATTTCTTTAAAGTAAGAATGATGATTTGGTGATTATGCAGAATCGCTAACAGAATCTACTCTTCAACTTCTAGCGAGAGGCTTCAATCAATGAACTGAACATGTGGCATGATGTATGTATGTATATATTTACACTGCAAGCACCCGGTGGCAGTGGTATACACAATATAAACAATAGACAATAAAATTACAATACACAATACACTTATACAATACACAATACAATAAGAATACACAATACAATTTAACACAATAATTACAATTAATAATAAAACATAAAATAACCTAATTTTACAATACAACCTACATATGTATAGGCCCTACATAAGTTTCAATAGTCTTTCACTTTACTCTCATCTCACTCACTGTAGTGGCACTATGACGCATTTCACTGACACTTTAGTACACATTTCACTCATACTATAGAACACATTTCATTGACGCTATAAATGATCACTGATCGGAACTATTCACTGCACTGTAAAACCATAACTTCACTGACTCACCTCGCTTCACTGATACAACAGTTCAAATAAGACGGATAATTACACCCTTATGCATACTTATAAACAGAACTACATTTAAGCTAAACATTTCTAGTCTAAGGCCCTCTTACACGCTATTTTTTAAATAATTTACAATTCAACCAAGGGAGTAACTCGTCAGGCTAAATAAATATATGTCACCTTAAAAAAAAATTAAATGTTAAATGTCACCTTAATTTTAATTTAATCACCTTAATGATGAAGATAAGTTACATGTTTGTTTAATGTTTCAATATTCTAAAGTTTCTTTATTTGCTTATTTTACGACGCTTTATAAACTGCTATATAGTTATCTAGCGTCTGAGTGAGATGAAGGTGACAATGCCAGTGAACCGAGTCCAACGCCGAAAGTTACCCAGCATTTACTCTTAATGGGTTGAGGGAAAACCCCGGAATAAACCTCAACCAGTAACTTGACCCAAACAGAATTCGAACCCGGACCCCTCGTTTCACGGTCAGGCAGACTAACCGGTATTCCACAGCGGTGGACATCCTAAAGTTGATATTAGAAATAATATGTATATACAGTCTGATCCGTTTGGGTATGGATAATATTAATTTATTATTATAAAGCTATTATGATAGTAGGAAAAATTTCTTGCTGGTTATATTATGGTTATAACAGATGGGAGTTTCTATATATGGCAATCAACAATGCATAATCTGAAAGGTCAAATGAAAATCGTAGATGATTAAAATGGCTACTACAAATCAACAGCGGGCAAAAAGTGTTCTTTGGTATGCTAACTGTGAGAGTGTTAAAATAATTCAAAGGGAATTTCGACGTGAGTATATTGTGCGTAATATACCTAAATACGATTCCATGATGTTGTGGTATCCAACATTTGTAGAAACAGGTTCTGTGTTAAAAAAAAAACATGCAGGAGGTCGCAGGTGAAACCCAGTACGAGAAGCACCTATCTCTTGGCTTGGCCCCCAAACTCTCCAGATCTAACCCCTCCTGACTTCTTCGTGTAGAGTTTTGTTAAAGACATTCACAGAAACCCAGGAACATTGATGATCTGAGAGTAAAAAATTACTCAAGATTTTCAACAAATCTCCCCTCTTATGTTACAACTGACATGGGCTGAATTGCATCACCGTTATGAGTTGTGCAGGGTGCGCAATGGGGCTCATGTTGAGCTCTGAGGAATCTCCCATCTTTCGGTGTTGTATGCACAAAGTTTCATCAAATAAAGTTTAGTACTGTTCTCAAACCAGGAGATTAACTGTGAAAGGAATGTGCTTACTATTGCGTCATATATTGCAGCGAAGTAGATAGATAATATTATAGTTACAATGTCAGATTAAAAAACATGCGCTCTCCTGCATTTGTTATTTCCTGTATGGAGGGATTAAAAGACCATGAAATTAACCACAATCTAATTTTGTAACTAGGGTAGAATGAATATGTGTGTATCAGTGTTATCTTTTGTGCTTTGAGAGTTAGCCAATGAAGATACGTGTACCCACGTGTGTGACCTTATGACATCAACATTCATTCACAGCATTACCCCGCTGCGTCTCATTCCCCTGAGACTTTCTCCTGGTTGGAGTACAGTAGTAAATGTTTTACGGTGTTTTTATTTTATCCACACCCAAACGGATTACCCTGTAGTTTGGTTAAAATGAAATCATTTCATTATTTATTTTTTGGCAGAGAAGACTGAGATCCTTGTGTATTGTAACCATATCGTATTTTATGTGCAGTAACGGTCCTAAAAGAATGCTATGACATGAGATTAAACCAGTGGATGAACTTTTGGCCTTGGGGATCTCCAACAGTGACCAGATCTAAAGATGATTCATAGATTTGAGAACCTGATCTCGTCTTAAATATTCATAATAATAATAATAATAATAATAATAATAATAATAATAATAATAATAATAATAACGATTTAATTTAGCTGGCACAGTTAAGGCCGTAAGGCCTTCTCTTCCACTCAACAAGCAAAAAGTATATATACATATGCATGAACTTACAAAGAATTCAACAATTTGATTTAGATGAGAGTTACATGTATACAAGAGTTATTTACGAATTAAATAACAAAATAATATGAACTATTAATTAAACACTGAAATAAACTGTGTAGCAGAATTAAGCTAAAATACATAGAAAGTTGTTAATATATTTCAAATAATATTAGATAATAGAAAGTGATTATTATGAGACAATTTTGAAAATACAGCACTATCAGGATGATGTCTAAAGAAAGAAGTAACAATGTAGTCAGTAATAGTTTAAATCAGTATTATTGAAGTGAAATGCTAATAAGGTTATATTTTAAGCTGTTTTTAAAGGTGTTTATTGTCTTGCAGCCCCTAATACTTTGTGACAAGGAATTCCATTGACGCGAGGTGGATACTGTAAAAGATGATGAATAACAAGATGTTCTATGAAGAGGTATACTCAGCGTGCCACAGATAAGTGATCTGGTATTTACGTCGTGGTTAGAGTATAGATAAGAGAAACGAGACGAAAGGTAATTTGGTGTTGAGGTGTGCAGAATTCGAAAGAGTAAAGACAAAGAGTGTAAAGTTCTGCGTTCTTTAAGTCGGAGCCACGAAAGACTTGCGAAGGACGGTGATATGTGATCATATCGTCGGATGTTACACACATATTCTGAGCTCGCTGTAACTTGACTGACAGTTCAGAACTTAGGTCACTTAACAAAACGTCACAATAATCGAAGTGCGGCATAAAGGATAAGCTATGGGGATAGAACCCGGGTCAGTAGATATGTTTGAGCTTTAGTACTGAATTACAATATACATTTCATGTACGCAAGATCTGAGATAGTCTGTACCATATATAGTTTGGAAACCTCGTCTGTACGTGCGGATCAATATTCGTGCGAGTATTGAACACGGGTTATCTCTCCATCCATGACAATGTCTCTTAATCAAGTCGGGTTGTACTATGGAGAAAAAATTAATAATTAATCTTTCAGCAGACACTTTAAGCAGATGATTCCATTGTGCCCGTTCGTTGACTGTGTTAACCTAGTGTCGGCTTCAACCCTTCCCATGTTACGCCGGCTCAAATAGAGATTTATGTCTGTTGAACTCCCGGCTTTTGTTTCCTGTGTTGCTAGGGGACGCTTTCCTGATATCGACATCAGATACCATGTAGCCTATAGTACATTCCTGTGATGGTTTGTATCCTGAAATTCTCCTGACATATACGCATTTCTGTCATCCGTGCGGGCAGAGATTTTAGTAGATCAAACCCTTATTTACACAGTTAATATTTATAGGGAAATTATGTACCTTGAATGGGCAAGGGATAGACTGTTGTAGTCTCCGTTAAAACATTGATATGAAGAACAATTTATTATGATATTAAGATAAAGCGAGATTTTTGAAACTCCTAAATCAATGTTGGATCCAGAAGAAAATCCCAGAAGAATGGACAGTAGCAAATATTATTCCTGTATTCAAAAAAGGAGATCGAAGTAAATGCACTAACTACAGAGGAATTAGCTTATTAAATGAAGCATATAAAATATATGCAAAAATAATAACAAAACGATTACAAGTTATTACCGAAACCATCCTCTTGGAAGAACAGTCAGGATTCCGAAATGGAAGATCATGTATTGATAACATATTTACAATAAAACAAATAATGGAAAAATCCAAAGAATTTAATACAGAGCTCCATTTATTGTTTATAGACTATCAGAAGGCATTTGATAATATAGAAAGAGATAAACTCTGGGAAATTATGGAATTAAGAGGTATTCCTAAACATTTAACAGACATAGTAAAAAGTACAGACGTGGACAAATTATTAACAAAATTGACGATTTTTATGATAATTCTGTTTACAAAATTTGACTTTTCAATTTAGACTACAGTTGACAATTTTGCATATTTCTATCATTACAATAGATAGAAATATGCAAAAATGTCAACTGTAGTTTAAATTGAAGAGTCAAATTTTGTAAAAATATAATATAATAAAAATCTTCATATTTTGCTAATAATTTGTAAATATGCAAAAATGTCAACTGCGGTTTAAATTGAAGAGTCAAATTTTGTAAAAATATAAAATAAAAATCTCAGTTTTGCTAATAATTTGGAAATATCCAAAATGTAAACTGTAG
This sequence comes from Periplaneta americana, assembly GCF_040183065.1. Lineage (NCBI taxonomy): Eukaryota > Metazoa > Arthropoda > Insecta > Blattodea > Blattidae > Periplaneta > Periplaneta americana. Next base: position 197,280,318 of record NC_091117.1, on the reverse strand, counting down.
TCCAAATTGAAGAGTCAAATTTTGTAAAAATATATAATAAAAATCTTCAGTTTTGCTAATAATTTGTAAATATGCAAAAATATTAAATGTAGTTCAAATTGAAGAGTCAAATTTTGTAAAAAAAAATATACAATACAAATCTTCAATTTTGCTAATAATTTCGAAATACGCAAAAATGTCAACTGTAGTCTAAGCTGAAGAATCATATTTTGTAAAACTATGTAATAAAAATCTTCAATTTTGCTAATAATTTGTCCACGTCTGTATATATGAAAACTCCACCATATGCTACAAATCAAAAGAAGGAAAACTGTATTATGGGACAGTAAAGTTAGGAGTAAGACAGGGCTGCAGTTTGTCGCCAACACTTTTTAATCTTTATATTGACGAAGCAATGAGGAAATTTAAGTTGCAAATGCAGAATTTCAACATATCAGAAAACGTTAAAAACAAAAAATTCTTAAAAAACCTCCTCTTTGCTGATGATCAAGTTATATTAGCTAGTGACGAGGATACGTTACAAAGGGGGCTATTTGAACTATATAAAATTACGAAAGATATGAATCTAACTATTTCGAAAGAAAAAACAAAAGTAATGGCATTTATGGGCAAAAGGGTGGTGAGATCAAAGGTAGTAGTGGAAGACTATATCATAGAACAAGTTAATACTTTTAACTTCCTTGGCTGCCATCTATCATATACTCATGAAAAAGATATTGATTATAAAATTGCCAAATTTAACAATATATGTGGGACCATTAGAAGAACACTCCGTAATAAAACTAGGAAAGATACACAGATTAAACTATATTAAGTTATGGCAATACCAACGGGCTTATATGCGAGTGAAACTTGGACGTTAAAAGAGAAAGATAGAAGCCGACTACAGGCAGCTGAAATGCGAATGTAGTAGGAGTAACTCGACTGGATCACATCAGGAATGAGGAAATAGGATACAATCTAAAAGTTAACAGTCTGTTAGAAACTGTAGATGAGTATAAACAGAAATGGTGGGAACACGAACAACGCATGAGCCAAGATAGAACCCCGAAAATAATCGCTGACTAGGGTAAACTGTATAGTGATTGACCACTTAAGCTAATGAATAATAAAACAATGAAATAGCGGAAAACAGTGGTAACTTATTGAGAGAATTTTAAAGGCATTGGGTTAAGTGAAGATTCAGAAACAAATCAAAATCAATAAACAAAAGAAAAAATAAAATTTTAATGCAAAGATAAATTAAATAAACACAACAAGTCCACTTTTACAGTTATTGACCGTCTACTGCACAGTTATTGACCACACGCTTATTAGTGATTGACCGTCTACTGCACAGTTATTGAATACTCATTTATTAGTGATTGAACAACACATTTTCACAATTTTCACTTTTTTCTTGTCTGTTTCGTTTCTCTTCTTCTGATCTTTCTCATTAAGAACTATTCGCCACCGGCGTAGCTCTGTCGGCAAAGGTGTTTGCCTGCCGATTCGAAGTTTCGTTCGGGCGCGGGTTCAATTCCCGCTTGGACTGATTATCTGGTTGGGTTTTTCCGAGGTTTTGCCCAACCGTAAGGCAAATTTCAGGTAATCTATGACGAATCCTCGGCCTCATCTCGTCAAATACCATCTCGCTATCATCAATCCCATCGACGCTAAATAACATCGTAATTGATACAGTGTCGTTAAATAACCAAGTTAAAAAAAATAAGAAAAGAACTCTTCTCGCTGCCTTTTCTTTCATTTCTTATTCGCTTCCTTTCTTCTCTTGCCTCTTCTTCCATTTTTCTCTTTTGTGCCTTATCAGAAGCAAGTGTGTGTCATTTCTCTGATGTTATTACAAATGGCTTCACCCAGCACTGGACGAGGACCAAAGAACACTTTTACTTCAACGGGATATTTGTTTCTGGACGCTAATGTTGCTTTTAGGACACCAAACTTCTTGGCAGCTTCATTTAAATCAAATCCACTGCGGACAGGTTCTGTAGCGTTTCGTAAAGCTTCCCCTGTATAATGCACTTTACCTGGCTTAGGCATTATAATATAGTATCAGTCCTGTAAAAATCCCCATCATTTAACCGATAACATATATAGAATTGGAGCAAATTGGTCATTATTCTAACAAATAATTTATGAACGACCAATCACTGTAGTTTGCGGACATACACTTTATAGTGATTGACCACGGGGCATTTTTATGTCATATAAAAACTTTAACAAAATAATATTCTGTGGACGGAAACCTTATACCTTTTCTCACACTGTGAGTGTAAAAACGAGCACCAGAATTTATGTATCCTTTGCAGAATAAATAGATTATTGCGTGCATTATTCTTAGCAATTTCTCTAGTTACTTACACTTGCTTACGTTCAGTTGCATTTCCAATCGATTTCAGTCCTCTCAGACAATAGACACTAACTCAGTGGGATGAACAGCGACAACTAACCACAAATAAGGGTTGTTACTAGAGGTATATGCAGCAAAAAGTGAAATCACGATCGTGGTTTATTCACAATATACTTGAAAAAAGGAACCGGTCAATCACCGTATACTGGTCAATAACTACCTAGTTTACCCTATGTACCCATTGGAAAAAAGAAGTATCGGCCGACCAGCAAAAAGGTGGATACAAGAAATAAAGGAGCCGCAACGGGCTTAAAGCCTACAGCTTGAAGCAGAAGAAGAAGAAGAAGAAGAAGAAGATAATACCGAGAGAGTTCGCTCAGATGGTAGCGGGTGAGACTCTCATTTGGGAGGTCCCGCGTTCAAACACCGTGACCGACCAATCTGACTGGGGTTTTTAATGATTTCCCTCAGTCATAATGACAAATGCCGGATTGGAAATTTACATGCCATGATTCATCATCGCCTCGATCACCAATATCATAAACATTAATATCATAAACGAGCGCAAGCGAGTTTCATAATTTTCATACGAGCTTCTTAATTACCATTATAGGCGAGTTTCATACGACTTTTTATGCTCGACCATATTTCTAACTTGAAATTATTCATTTTATTTGTATCTAACTGACCTTGAGCAATACCTCTTAAATTGTGAGATGTGCGCAGACGCGAAAGTATTGATATTTTCCGAGGAACATATGTCCACATTGACCTTGATAGCCTATAAGAACCTACAGAGTAAACTAAATATTAACTTTGATATAACATTGAAATTAAATTAGACATTGAAAAACGAGATGACAAATTGAATTTATTTGAATATTATTCACAATTAACGCTAATTATTATAGTAACAGAACATAACTTTCTGCGACAGTATTGGATTTCCAGCCTCCGTGACTTTTCGCTAATTCTCTTTCGATTGCATATCCGAGAATAATCGATACTTGCGGTTTTATAACGCTACAAAGCTGGCTTATCATTGGCTGAGGTTTTATAACGGTACAAAGCTGACTTGTCATTGGCTGAACACCTGTACTTTAGTGACATGCATTAAAGGACTGCTACCAGGTGTATAATTACTACATTTCGGCATGGTCGAGCATAAAATTATTTAAATATATGTAGTTCTGATATCTAGGTTATATCAGGTGACTTTCTACATAAGTAAAATATGCCTACCCACTAAATAACTGCATTTAGCTTGGGTTGGTACAAAGGGTTTTTCATAAAAGGCCAAGCCGCCCACGACTATAGTTTAGTCTAAAAATGTGTCCCCATGAACTCATTAAATATATCAGAAAGATACCAAAATTATTTAAGTATAGTAGCGTGTACCTACCTCATTCCTAAGAATTAATATATTATTATTAGGTACTGTAAAGGTTAAGTTAAACTGATTTTCCATACACCACTGCTTCGATAGGGTCTGGCGTTGCGGTCTGCTTCGAGAGTCTACCTATATTGCTACGGAGAACGACAGAAGCTCGCTATGACGTCACAGAGCATTGAGTTGGAACTCACTGCTTTAGGCGCTTGCCTGCCGATCCGAAGTTGCGCTCGGGCACGGGTTCTATCCCAGCTTGGGCTGATTACCTGGTTGGGTTTTTTCCGAGGTTTTCTCCAATCGTAAGACAAATGTCAGGTAATCTATGGCGAATCCTCGGTCTCATCTCGCCAAATATCATCTCACTATCACCAATTCCATCGACGCTAAATAACCTCGTAGTTGATACAGCGTCGTTAAATAACCAAGTAAAATAAATACACCTAGTATATTCCGAGACAGCGGGTCATTAATATAACTGCTTTAACATTAGTGATATAGGGGAGAGTTGGGTAGTATCGGACATCGGGTAATATCGGACAGTGATGTTTTTATTTTAGTAGGTTATTTTACGACGCTTTATCAATATCTAAGGTTATTTAGCGTCTGAATGAGATGAAGGTGATAATGCCGGTGAAATGAGTCCGGAGTCCAACACCGAAAGTTACCCAGCATTTGCTCATATTGGGTTGAGGGAAAACCCCTGAAAAAACCTCAACCAGGTAACTTTCCCCTACCGGGAATCGAACCCGGGCCACCTGGTTCGTAGCCAGACGCGCTGACCGTTACTCCACAGGTGTGGATGACAGTAATGTTTCTTTCATATACCACCAGATGGTAGTACCTAAGTGACATGGTTACGTTTCTGTATGCGACATCTGAACACTGCTACTACCATCTGGTGGTAGATAAAAGAAACATCAGTGTGCTATCATCTTGTGGTAGATGAAAGAAACATCACTATACGATATTACCCGATGCCCGATACTACCCAACTCTCCCCTAGGGCTTGACGACTCCCCTTAAAATCTTACAAAACACAAAATTTAAACCGACATTACTTGTGAGACAACGTAAGTTAATATTTATTTTGTGGGATTTCAAGCTACACGTTTGATTTCCATACGATGTTAGAGCTAAGCCTCAAGTGTTCCGTGCTTCACAGTATGGATATCACACAATTACTTCAATTTAGTAGTCTACGTATATGAAAGCAGATGTAAGGAAAAGTTGGAGGTACTTATATTCTTCGCGGTGAGTTGTTATTTAAGTTTACAGGAATAAGGATTGAAATTGCAATAAGGAAGTAGTGTACTGAGTTCTTTATACGACTTCCCAGCCCGATATTGAAATCCGATATACGGCACAAAAAGTTAAAGTTGGATTGCGTACTATAAGACAGCTTATCCTTTCTTCCCTTCTTCATACTTCCTTCCTTTCGCTCCGTATCTGACAGATAAACTGAAGCGTCCAACTTCTGCTCTAGTGCATGTACAAGTATTTGCTCACGTATCTGGTTCTTGACATGCAGCGAATTGTGGGTTCTTGAAGATTCTTTCTCAGTTACTTACTTATTCAATAGAAGTCTGAAGAGACTTCACTGAGAGTGAGATGGCCGTATGTAATTTGTAGTGATTTTTTATGCATGTAATTTTTATCTTGCACTGAACATTTATACATAACTATTAATTTCTGAAGAAATTGATATTTCTTTCTTAACTATTTCCATCGCGAATTAACATTACCTTGTCATTACATACTTTGAACACTTCGTAATATATTTCATTATATTGTTACGTTCTGAGTTCTGTCTATAGATTATTTTTGTATTTATTTTCGAATTATGTAGTGTGCATTTCCATAATATTTCCGGCATTATCACCTTCATCTCATTCAGACGCTAAATAACCCAAGATGTTCATAAAGTGTCGTAAAATAACCTACTAAAATAAAAATAAGTTAAATACATACATATATACATACATACATGCATACATACATACATACAGTACATACATACATACGTTGACAAGTTGTAAATAGTAAATTTAAGGAAAATAGGTTAATTTGTTAAATAGTATTCTTCTAAACATAGTTTTCAGAAGTATTAGCAATAGTATATATATATATTTTTTTTTAAATTTGTAAACAGAAAAACAGAATAGGCTCTAAAATAGTGTTGTATAATGTATTTAATAGATTCAACAGTAGCATAAAAAAATGTTATGTTTTATTTAACGACGCTCGCAACTGCAGAGGTTATATCAGCGTCGCCGGATGTGCCGGAATTTTGTCCCGCAGGGGTTCTTTTACATGCCAGTAAATTTACTGACATGAGCCTGTCGCATTTAAGCACAAGTAGCATAGATGTTAACATGTTGCAAATAGTAAATTTAGGGAAAGTAGGTTAATTTGTTATATAGTATATTTCTAAACATAGTTTTTAAAATGATTAGCAATAGTATTGATTTTTATCTGTAAATAGAAAAAGGGAATAGGTACTAAAATAGTGTTGTACAAAGTATTTAAAAGATTCAACAGTAGCATAGATGTTAACATGTTGCAAATAGTAAATTTAGGGAAAGTAGGTTTATTTGTTAAATATTATATTTCTAAACATAGTTTTTAAAATGATTAGCAATAGTATTGATTTTTTTATCTGTAAATAGAAAAGGGGAATAGGTACTAAAATAGCGTTGTACAAAGTATTTAAAAGATTCAACAGTAGCATGGATGTTAACATGTTGTAAATATTAAATTTAGGGAAAGTAGAATAGGCTAGCAATAATGTGTATTCGGAAGAGTTAGCAATATTGTAATGTGTAGTCTATTAGCATGTAGTATTGCATTTTTGTAAGGGAACATGCTCGTAAAGAAGGATTTAAAAAACATACATACATACATACATACATACATACATACATACATACATACATACATACATACATACATACATACATACATACATACAGCGAAATCTCTCATTTACGGACATCGAAGGGACGTAACAATCTGTCCGCATCTGGGAGGTGTCCTTTATTGGGAGGGAGGCTCCCCAATCTAACAGTAAATTTATAATATGCATTACGTATCCCTTCACGCTTTAAATGAAATGTATTACTGTAGTTTAATCTTAAATGCAGTATACGACAGTAAATTCTTCGCAACTTTGAACTACAGTAGATAAGACCGAAAAAGGAAAATACGTACTACGTCATTCAGTTTTATTCTAGATCTACAGTTATGCAATACTGTAATTTACAGTTTTCAACTTAATCTTTAAGTTCAGGTGCCATGTCTCTCGAAACAGAACAACTGATTGAAGTGAAGAGAATAATCCTACAACCCTATCATGTGTTGAATACAATTTCACGATCGCGGAAAACTTGGACCCATCAGACAGGTTAAATGTTATGACTTTGTTTATCCACCCGCTTCCAGCTAAGAAGGGGTAGTCGGCTGGGCTAGTGGTAGCCTACGAGACCCTTATTGTCTTCTTTCATGATAAGAAATTTCTGTACAGTTCTCAAAACTAAATTTTCCATTTTTGTAACACATTAGGTCTTGAAATCCAAGTTCTGTCCGCAGTCAGGAGATAAAGCAAGCTTTAGCACTGTGAAACAGCTGTCCGTGTCCGTATCTGAGAGTGTCCGTAAACGAGAGTTAAATTTATCATTATTTCTATATTATTTCAGTTGGGACATAAAAATCTGTCCGTATATGAGGAGTGTCCGTATCTTTGGGGGTGTTCGTAAGGAGAGGTTTGACTGTACATACATACATACATACATACATACATACATACATACATACATACAGTCGACCTGGTTGGCAAGTTGGTACAGCGCTGGCCTTCTATGCCCAAGGTTGCGGGTTCGATCCCGGGCCAGATCGATGGCATTTAAGTGTGCTTAAATGTGACAGGTTCATGTCAGTAGATTTACTGGCATGTAAAAGAACTCCTGCGGGACAAAATTCCGGCACATCCGGCGACGCTGATATAACCTCTGCAGTTGCGAGCGTCGTTAAATAAAACATAACATTTAACATACATACATACATACATACATACATACATAGAGTATATATAATGGATTATTTTTATATCGAAGAAATATTCTTGTCTTTGTAAATCACAAAATATCGGCAGATAATTATTTCAATTCTCATAATTTACATAAATGCATTCGTCCGTTATGTTCTCAGCTGAAATTCCACACGTACACATTCACATAGACTGGGAATAGTAGTCTATTTCTTCTCTTTCTACAATATTTCACTTAAGTTAACATAATGAGTCATCAAGATATCTAGGAAAATAATGTAAGTACACAATATGTTTACAAAGATAATCCTACTGTTATTGCAAGGAGAATTGCTCAAATGTTCATTTATCACACACGAATTAACACAACATATAAAATAAAGTTGTGTTAAGTAGTATTGGTATTTTCCTGTAAAGGAAGAATATGTATTATTCATAAGATATGCCTTGCCATAGAACGTCGTAGAAGAGAATTAAAACAAAGCCGAAATGAAAAGAAAAAAAAAATAAATTATTTATTTTATAAGAGGATAAAATATTGTTCTTTCAACGTCTTAAGTTTTCGTTTTTATCTTCTTCGTCTAAGTCCAATTATTTAAGAAGATTACACAATGCTCAGTTCAAAATTACTTTCTACAATTGAACGAAGGCTACATCTTTCAGTTCGCTGGTGTACTCGAGGAACCAAGTTTCACGGCATGTGAATTCATACGTTAAATACTTCAAAATTACGATACTTGTACATATTTATGCATGTGCGATTTTGTAAATGTATGTTTTATGTCAAGATAATTTACGGCATATGTGTGTGTACTACGTACGTAATAGACTAAAATGTATGTGTGTTTTTTATGCATGTATATTGTATTATTGTATGTATTGTATATATGTATGGATTAGCATATGTATATATTTTTGTATGTATATATACGTAGGCATATCAGCATGAATGGATGTATTACCTACGGCTTTTTAAGGACACCGGAGGTTCATTGCCGTCCTCACATAAGCCCGCCATCGGTCCCTGTCCTGAGCAAGATTAATCCAGTCTCTACCATCATATCCCACCTCCCTAAAGTCCATTTTAATATTATTCTCCCATCTACGTCTCGGCCTTCCCAAAGGTCCATTTCCCTCCAACTTCCCAACTAATACTCTATATACATTCTGATTTCGCCCATACGTGCTACATGCCCTGCCCACGTCAAACGACTGGATTTAATGTTCCTGATTATACCAGGTGAAGAATACAATACGTGCAGTTCTGTGTTGTGTAACTTTCTACATTCTCCTGTAACTCCATCTCTCTTAGCCTCAAATATTTTCCTAAGCACTTTATTCTCAAACACCTTTAACCTCTGAATAATTTCAAGGGAACATTTTTCCGGGGCCGGGTATCGATTTTCCTCTTGAAATTATTCAAGTCTGCTTCACAGGAAGCTTTACTTGAAAACTAGACTTACACTTAACCTCCGTTCCTCTCTCAAAGTGAAAGTCCAAGTTTCACAACCACACAGAACAACCGGTAATAGAACTGTTTTATGAATTCTAACTTGCAGCTTTTTTGAGAGCAGACTGGATGACAAAAGCTGCTCAAACGAGTAGTAATAGGCATTTCCCATATTTATTCTGCGTATAATTTCCTCTCGAGTGACCTCTGGTTGAGTGGAAGAAAAGGCCTCACGGCCTTAACTCTGTCAGAAAAAAGTAAAGCAATATTATTATTATTGTTATTATTATTTATTATTATTATTATCGCTATTATTTATATTTTTTACTGTTGCTCAAAGATATTTCAATTTTTACACGTCTTCAAAGGTTAAATTTCCAGTTTTTATAATTCCATTTCGTACTATCTTCTCGTCACGAGACGTAATCATAACTTTGTTTTTTCGGGATTTACTTCCAAACCTATCGCTTTATTGCTTCGAGTAAAATTCCCGTGTTTTCCTTAATTGTTTGTGGATTTTCTCCTGACATATTCACGTCATCCGCATAGACAAGCAGCTGATGTAATGCATTCAATTCCAAACCCTCTCTGTTAGCCTGGACTTATCTCATCTCATATTCCGGAGCAAAGTTAAAAAGTAAAGATGATAGTGCATCTCCTTTGTTTACCCCGCAGTGAATTGGAAATTCATCAGATTGAAACTGGCCTATATGACCTCTGCTGTATGTTTCACCGAGATACATTTTAATTAATGGAACTTATGGATATGTGTATTGGCCTATTTATGTATCTGCATATAGAAACAATAGAATTATATTTTTAATAATATTACCCAATTTAGTAACGCTACTCCTCTGATATACAGGGAATATCAAAAGTCCGGTAACACTTTCAATATTTTATTACACAAAAACTACTAATGATAGCACTTTCAAACACACGTCAGTTAAAGTCAAACTCTCAAAGTTCGTTTTACACCTTACAGAGATTCAATGTGTGAACCACGAGTAACTCGGCAGATGTCCAAACGATAATCAAACTCTTCCCATACCCTTTTCAATATATCCTCTGTGACCGTGGCGGCAGCTTCTCGAATTCTTGTTTTTAGTTCCTCTAAATCACGTGGCAAAGGCGGTCGGTACAAACACACGGTCCTTTAGAAACCCCCATAGAAAAAATTCACATGCAGTCATATCGGGTGATCTTGGTGGCCATGATATGAAACATCTGTCCCTTACTCCAGCACGTCCTATTCAACGATCAGACATCTCCGTATGCAGGTAAGCACGAACTGCATTGTGGAAATGTGGCGAAGCCCCATCTTGCTGAAAGATGAAATCGTCATCGAGATCTTGTCTAAGTTGAGGCACCAACCATTGCTCCAACATGTCCAGATATGAATGTCCAGTCACAGTAGCCTCATTGAAGAAGAAAGGTCCGTACAGGTTTCGTTGTGACAACGCGCAGAAAACATTCATCTTTGGTGAATCACGCTCATGTTCAATGATTCTGTGAGTTTTCTGTGTACCCCAAACACGTCAGTTGTGCTTGTTAATTTTCCCACTCGTATGGAATGTCGCTTCGTCGCTGAAAATTAAGCGGCTGAATAACTTTGAGAGTTTGACTTTAAACTGACGTGTGTTTGAAAGTGCTATCATTAGTAGTTTTTGTACAGGGACATCATTTTATTTTTACTAACATTTCTGATATTAACCTGGCTATACCTTTGGATCAACGGTTGCTACTCCCTTCCACGACTGGAGTCGATGGCGTAATATACAAACAAATCCCTTTACTAGGTATAGGAGGGAAGAAAAGTAGTTCATCCATTTACGTAAACTAGGAAATATCACGCTTTTGAGTTTATAATTTTCATTACGTTTTTGTTTAATCAGAATACAGTACAGTATTAACAATGAATGTTTTTACTCACGAACTGAGCTGTCCATACGGACGTATTCATTACGTAGTGTATATTATACTGTCTACAGCACATTAGCGTACACTATAGAGAATGAAGTTAAATTGAAAAACAATCATAATATGGATATTTAAACACATTTTACAAAATGGTGGTGGTTCATTTTGATACAGACTCCAGTTCTAATGTGTGTAATTCGAATTACCAGTTTCGTCCTTCGTACTAGTAACTCATGTTGAAATAATTTTGTACCTACTCTGTAAAAGAGTACCTTACGTACTGTAAATTCAATCTTCACTTCTGCTCGATCTGAAAAGATATAATTACCCATACATGCTATCTACTGTCCGTCCAAGTGGTTATGTCGCGGGATCGTAGAAAGGAGGGAAATCACGTGACAGTTAATTACTTAACGACGCCCTTTTATTTAAGTTATTTTAAACAGTTTTATGGGTATAATATTACGTAGATGTCCAATTCCTAACAGAAATTAATGTTCTCAGAAAAGAGATACGACAGCCCAGTCACTAGCCTTTACAGAGAGGCGAATAGAAGCTGGTGGAGAAAACCGGAATGCGACGTAGGCAAATGGACGACAGTACCTGTGCGAAAATGATGCAATATTGAATGCTCTTTCGTCATTGGAAAACGCGAACATATTTTTGGAACGTACTGTGTCGGTGAGGCTACTATGACTGTATACGCGGTCTTGGATCTGTGTGGAGAACGGTTGAACTTCATTAGTAGAAGGGGTGGGAGTGAAGTACATTCAAAAACTCAGGTACAATAAAAATTGAAGTAAAAATAAAATGATGTCCCTGTATAATAAAATATTGAAAGTGTTACCGGACTTTTGATATGCTCTGTACATGTACATACATGCGTTTGTGAACTCAATAACAACTAAAACATAAAATCCCCTAAGAGATATTAAAGTTCCATATAATACTGAATGTTATACATGCGTTAGGTGAAAGCGTTGTCCATTTTTCAGTTAAAGCACTCACTATACAGCAGAAGCTTAATTATTGTTTCACTGCAGAGGAAAAGCACTTACAATGAAAGAGGGTCATTATATAGCTTTTGTTCTAATTCATACACTTACAATTTATGAAGAGTGTTTTGCCAGGAAATGGTTCGTCTACAACTCGGGAAATTTATGCTTTAATGATGCTAAACCTCAAAGTATAATAACCTGGGAATGAAAGTAAGGACATGAACAAAATATAACGCCAGAATGAGAACAACTTCAATATCGTTAACATGTGCTTCAATGTTATTAGTCTGTCGTTAGTGAGAAAGACAAAAGGTATAACAGAATTACTCTTTATGGCTATGAAATCAAATACCTAATGTTGCATAAATGATAGTTTCACTTCAACACACAACTGAAGTACTGCCAAGTAACTTTCTATAGGCTAAATGGTGAAGTACGTTCCTATAAGTTAGAATCCACCAAAAAATCAAACATAATATTTTTATAGAGGCAATTAGTGACAGTAATGCGAAAGGTGACATTTTAATACTATTTATAATTGGCTGAAATTTGTTTATGACTCATGTTCTATATTCAAATATCTCAGATGTTGGTAGGAAAACTCTTCCGACATTTCTTACGCATGGTCAAATATACGCAATCACAAAGTTTTAATCTTTTAGTTGAAGTGTGTTCAAATTTTCGCTAAGTATAATAATAATAATAATAATAATAATAATAATAATAATAATAATAAAGAGCTTATTCCTGAATGTACGAATATGATCCTATTTGAAACATAATTGAAACTTCAAATTATTGTATTGAAGAGTGAAATGTATTATAATTTGTGAGAAAACATTAAAGTTATACAAATCTTGCTTTCAGGTACCTATAACTTCCTGTAAAGTTGACTTGACTCATTTCAAGGGAAAAATTGTTCCGAAGCCGGGCATCGAACCCGGAACGTATAGCTGAGCACGCCAATGCTCTACGGACTGAGCTACCCAGCAGCTCTATCAGAACCCGGCTCAATTATTCCCTACTCTTCGTTAACAGAAAACCATAAATTTTAGTGACACAGAAATCCATGGATCTCTGGCGTCTTGTCAACCCACTTGAGGTATGTGGATATAAATTGAATAATTGATAGAGCGTTGGCGCGCTCAGCCAAAGGTGTCGGGTTCGATGACCAGACCCAGAACTATATTAAAGTTATCTTTCCATAATGAAATGCTGTATTGATCATTCGTTGGAAATATCTTCATTCGCGTACTATTATTATTATTATTATTATTATTATTATTATTATTATTATTATTATTATTAATCAAGGTATACTGCATTGTTACTTCCTATCATGTAAGAATTAAAGTAATGTTTTATTACGTTTTGACAGCCTATGTTCAGACATCCAGTTGCCTAGTTCTGTATTTCTTAGCTTGTAGGGCTCACCTATATTAATCATTTTTCATAAGTAGTCCTCAGTCACTATAATCCCATGATGTTAGTAACTACGTTATGGATGTAATCATAAGTTGCTAGAAGGCATTGTGTGTGATATGACGGAGACTTTTAGTCTGTTTTCGTACGCTTGTACTTACATATCATTTTCTGCTTACATTTGTATGTTACTCGTGAACGCAAAGACCAGTGGGTTGTATGCACTGTATTTGAGTTGAAGGTAATTGGTGTTTTTTATTCGTAAATTCATACTAATGGATCATTAGACTTCTTAGAACTCCGAGAAATGCATTTCATGTATGACTCAGCCGCTGGAAGTGCACACGCATATCCCAGGCGTTGGATCGGAAGAAGATGTCCGATTGAATGGCCAGCTCGTTCTCCTCATTTGATACGTCTTGATTACATATTTGAGATCATATCAAGAACCCACGTTTACGAGACACTAGTAGAATACCCAGAAACACTTTTACCTAGAATACTTGCAGCATCTGATGCTGTTTGCAAGATGCCTGGGATATTTGCGAGATTTCCACAGTTTCATTGAACTCCGATACATGCGTTTCAAGTATACCACGGCCACTGGAAATATATACGAAGCTGAATGCCTGTATCGAGAACAATATCTGAAGTCGCGACGATGCAATAACTTCGAATAACTTTTGATGTAATACATAATTAATTGGCAAGTTAACTTAATTCTAATTAAATTTACAAACACAGGAAAGAAAAAAATACATCACACTAACATATGAAAACAAGAACATATACAAAATTGCATCGTCATTCAAGAAACTAAAATACAACATTGTATAAGAACACAGAACACACTACAAAAACATCTTAACACACAGACAAGCCACACAAAAAGTACAACTTAACACGAGTTTACAAACTGTCATGCTACATTTACAACGACTTCTACATTGGACAGACCTGAAGATCATTTCAAACACGTTACAAAGAACAAATCACAGCCATAACCAAACAACACAACAATTCAACCTACGCAGAACACATCACAAACTTCAATCACAACTACAGCAACATACACACTGACATGAAAATACTACACATCCAGCAAAAAGAAAAAAAAAAAAAAACAGAAATTTAACACTCTAGAACAATATGAAATTTATAAATATACAAAAAACACCCACATCACATCCTGAACATTCAACTCAATTTCAAAACACACACCCCTTTTGACACAATCATGAACACACCCCACCACAACAGGAAACCTGAAGATAGCGCTGGATCTCCACTAGGGTTTGGACAATGAAGCACAAGTCTTCGAAACTAGTCAAGCAAAGTAAATCCTAAGTATTAACGCAGTAAAAAAGTTGGAAATTTAATCAGTGATATACAGGTTGTTTCCGAGGTGGTGTTACAAACTTTCAGGGATGATGGGGAAGGGCACATGTATCATTTTGAAATAAGGAACTCTGGTCCGGAAATGACCGAGTCGAAAGTTACAAGAAAAAATAGTTTTGTGGAAATGAAATAATTTTATTCCTCTCTACACCTTATTTATGTGTATTTATCAGTACATCTTACACATACTGTATTCATCTGACGTTGTTTACGTTGTCTACTTACAGTATTCCATTCAATGCGCTATCTGGGGGATGGGGACAGGAAACTACACTAAAGCAATGCAGATAGCGTAATGTGTAACGGACATGGTCGGTCCTGATATGAACGTCTGTAGACAGCAGTGTATGTGTACAAGTTGCAGTGTCCAGTCGATCAGTCCTAGTGAAATGGAGGAGTACACGAGAGCGGAATAAGCAGACCTGATTTTCGAATACGGATGAGCCAATGGGAACAGTAGACAAGCTCACAGATTGTATCGGACCTAGTACCCACGTAGGAGACATCCGGCCCATGTCATTTTTCCACGACTGCTCCAAAAAGTTAAGGGAAGGAGGGCACGTAGTGCCAAATTACAATTCCATTTCCACACAACTATTTTTGCTTATAACTTTCGACTCAGTCATTTCCGGACTATGGTTCCTTATCTCAAATTGATACATGTTCCCTTGGCCATCATCCCTGAACGTTTGTAACACCACCTCGGAAACATCTGTATACAGAAAAATGAAGGATTGATTTAATCTTTGCCTACTTAAACTATCAAGTGTCGGCCCATTCTTTTCGAACCCAATTGTATGTATAGTTCAGTGATGTCAAAGAAAGCGCATTTTTCTGACCTTGACGTCGTGCGCGGGCATCAAGCGCTAAGTATGGAAAGAGGAAGACTTATGTATATGAATAAGCAGCCTGTTGGATTAAGAAAACAGTGGTGCACAAACTTCAGACGGAACGTGAAATTTTATGTCGTTATTTTTATAAAGCTTCTTTCTGTTTGATATTATCTATGTTGTCTGTAAAACAAACGTACTAATACTAATTTCTTAATATTGCTGTTGTGTTTCAAATGTTAATAACATAACAAAGAGTTAAGAAGGAATATTCACATAAATTCAATAGTAGTACAACTATGCTGTACTGAATGGATGAAACACATCATTCATAAAAAAAGTAATATCCCAAAAAAAGAGATTGAGTATGACATGATAATTTGGAATTGATATAGATGGTACCTTTAGCCTTATAAAAGTAATCAATAAACCAATCAAAACAATATTACAGTACAAAGCAAAGTTACCTAGGTGCTGTATATGTTTTAAGTGTAACTAATATTACATAACAAAACTCTTATCGCATTATGCTTTTAAGGTGATATTGGTGAGCAACTTCCTATCATTAGAATATTAAATTGTTTTCTCGAAATCTGCTGAAGCTATAGAGCTGACATTTTTACAACACGTGGACACGTATCTCTTAATTATGATTTAACAGTAGTTGCTTTGTTAATTCATTCCCTTACAAACAATTTCCATGCGAATATTTTAAAAAATTTCAATACTCTATCTTCAGTAATATGTATTTACGGTATATTAGATCTACGAAAACATTCTGTAAGGCTCCTAAATAAATAGATCTCTATCTGAAAATTTCACTTTTCTATAAAAAAGAGTTGAGAAAATATTTCCTTTGAATAAAAAATTAAACTTGTTAAAAATGAGCATTAAAATTAAAACTTACATTCTTATAATACACTTATACTTTCCAGAAAAAAAATCTAAAAATTAACATGGATACAGTTTTAATAAGTTCTCTTCCCTTTATCCATTGAATCAGTGCCGGCCATCCCTGTATATAGCTCCATCAAGCAGCATATACTACCTGTTTCTTCTGTGTCTTTCCTTTCCGCTATAAAGCGCTCAGGCTCTCCTGAGCTCTAAAGCGCGCGCTTGCTCCTATGGGCATCAATTGACATGACTGGTATAGTTAGAAGGTTCTGCACATTCACAATATATCGTTTCATATTAAGGTGGGTGCTCCTGTTATGGCCATGTTCCTGATATGGCCACCCCCCTATTGTGAGTTAAATTGCAGCAACGTCTAGTGAAAGGCCATCCTGGTATGTCACTTGATCATTTTCCATCCAGTCAGATTGAGCAATATGGCGTCAGTTGCCTGTTTTGCGGTTTTCATGTGACCTCTTCTTATTTTTCTCTGGTACGTCCCCTTAGTTTTATGCATGTTTTTCAAAGACTTGTTTCATGAAAACCATAGTCCTCCATTCAGTTTTTAATGTTCTGTTGATTGGTGTTGTCGTTGATGGCGTATCTTTTACGAGTTGTTCATAATAAAACGATTTTCGTGAAAGCTTACCTGCTCCTGATATGGCCATATCAAATGCACCATGGCCGTATCAAGTTAATTTCACTTTTATTTTTTCACCTGACAAATTTACATGCCTTATAGCTGGGATTACGCAAAAATTTTGTATTTTAAGAAAAACAACTTAATTTTTTTATGGAAAAACCTGTTTTGACTATACTTTTGAATTATAAAAAAGATTATTAAGTGTCATGTTTATTAATTTTACACCAAAATTATTTAATTTTAGCACAACTGAGCTATCAAACTGAAAACAATCACGATTTGTAGAACATGGAACGAGGGTGGCCATATCATGTGCACATGTTCCTGATATGGCCACTAGGTAGACTTTTGGAATTTGGGAGTTTTTGGACAATTAAAGCTATTTTTATGGGGAAAGGAATTTGTTTTAAGAAAATCCATTAGACTGAGAACGAGTAAGAAAAAAGTGGTTTACTTTTTTTTTTTTTAAATGACGGCTAGAAAAATTCTCAAACCTTAGCATGGCCATATCAGGGACACCTACCTTACTTTTCTTTATTTTCTACGCTCAGTATTTAGGCAGTTCGGTCAATTCCACAGTTCCATCTTCGTTCCCATGATTACGAACCCAGACTAATCGAAATGCATCGCCTTGGTCAGTGGTCAGCACAGGGAGAGGCCAGACAATACAGAAGACAAGGGGACGAACCCACAATTTAAATGAAGGAGAAGGCCTCCACTGCCTTGGCCGGCATGGAACAAGAGTCCGGTGAAATTGAAGCTGAGTCAACTAACTTACGTGAGCCACGACGCAGCCTAGTTCGCGCGCGCTTAATACAGATTCTCTTATGTGAAAATGGATTAATGTGCGGAAAGCGTGGGGCTATCAGGTATTGGAAGTGTGAAGCTCATTGCATCTGAGACAAACGACCCCCTCTATCACCTGCTTGCAGGCGCGTCGTGGTTAATTGGACAAGAATCTTTATACTTGACCTGTTTACTCCGTGATATATTGTTGGCTGCAGAGAATTCCTTTCAAAGTGTAAAGTCCCATTATATCCTCTTCTTCGACATACAAAATAATACGTATATAAGAAAGTAAGCACGAGTGTGCATCTAATTGAATATATATATTAACTTCTTAAGTCAATCATTTTCAAATATGAACATTGACTCATATTCCATTAAAAAAAATTATATTGCATACAGAAATATTCGTTATGTTTTACCAAAATTACCAACTTAAAATATCCCAATTCTGAACTCATGCATTTATTTTAAACATTTGTTTGTGTTTCGCCAAAACTTTGTATTTCGTGATATCATGGATTTCTCAAAAAACCGATTCAATTATGATTCAAATAGAACGAGATTCAAGAATATTTTTTATTTTCTCGTTAAATACTATTGTATTTGATTAGTTCCATATTTAATCACAGATATCAATTTATTTCCACTTTACACAGAAACAATATTATTATTATTTATTATGTTCCTTAAATCTAATATTCATATTATTTTCGTTTCTTTCTTTCTTTCCCTATTTTCTTTCTCTCTCTTTTTTTTATCTACATTTCCAGTCTTTCCATTCTGCTTTATAACTCGTTTTTCTTTACTTTTGCTACAGTCTAATATATACAGTCACGAAGCTGGAGTTGTGAGGGTGCTAGGAACAATAGACAGTGCCGGTACTATTTCGCATTGTCTGTAATGAGGCGATATTAGCGATCCTAGTGGTTAGCAACTATCTATGGATCCATATTTACTACGTATTGAGTTTCGTGACTGTATATACTAGATTGTGCTTTTACTCTGTCATCCCTTTCTCTATTCTCGTCGTCTCTCTTCTTTTTT
Source organism: Periplaneta americana (assembly GCF_040183065.1). Classification (NCBI taxonomy): domain Eukaryota; kingdom Metazoa; phylum Arthropoda; class Insecta; order Blattodea; family Blattidae; genus Periplaneta; species Periplaneta americana. Next base: position 197,261,154 of record NC_091117.1, on the reverse strand, counting down.
TTCTGTTTCTCTGTGACTTCCTTTCATTTGTTCATTTCATTTGATTTAGGTTTTCTGCCTTTGAGTCCCCAAAGACCAGGCATTTTCTATCCTTGCATAGATTTTGTTTTTAACTTGGTTATTTAACGACGTTGTATAAACTGCTGTCTATCACCAACCCTGTTTAATATATATATATATATATATATATATATATATATATATATATATATATATATATCCGCCGGCGTGGCTCAGACGGTTAAGGCGCTTGCCTACCGGTCTGAAGTCGCGCTCGGGCGCGGGTTCGATCCCCGCTTGGGCTGATTACCAGGTTGGTTTTTTTCCGAGGTTTCCCCCAACCGTAAGATGAATGCCAGGTAATCTATGGTGAATCCTCGGCCTCATGTCGCCAAATATCTCGCTGTCACCAATCCCATCGACGCTAAATAACCTAGTAGTTGATACAGCGTCGTTTAATAACCAACTAATATAAAGAAGAATGAAAAATATTAAAAATGTGTGATTAAACATGCGCAGAACTCTCAAAATTCTTTCTGTAAAATGTATGTTCTTTGTCATTAATTATATAGAGGTGCTGTGTAATATTTCTATTTTTATGATTTTTTATGTAGTGGTGCCCTGTAGTATTTGTTTTATCATTACTTTCTGTAGAGGTGCTCTATATACTTTATGTTTTATCCCTGCTTGCTCAGTAATGTGCGGTAATATTTATGCTTTATCATCGCTTGTTGAGTAGTGGTCTGTATTATTTGTGATTTTTCATAGGTATAGTGGCGCTTTATTATATTATTTAGTTGTCTAGTAATGCTGTAGATATTTTTGTTTTGTTATTACTTGTTTAGTAATGCTTGCTAATATATTTTTTTTAATAATATACAGGGTGTTTAAAAATACGGGGCATAATTTCAGGTATGTATTTCCCACATGTAGACAAACAAAATAGTTCATTACAACATGTGTCCGAAAATCCTTCATTTCCAAGTTATGGCCTTCACAACATTGAAATTCACCGGAACGTTTTTCTTTCCGCACGTCGTTGTTATTACAGAAGATGTTCAAAATGTCCACCTCCTGCTTGAATGCAGACCTCACATCGATGTCTCATTGACCTACGAACACGATCCCAAACTCCAGGAGTATTGCGTATGTCCTCAGAACATGCCACAATTCGATTCCGAAGGGATTCCAAATCAGGCACCGGAGACGAATAAACCAATGATTTTAAATGGCCCCACAAGTAGAAATCGAGAGGGTTCAGATCAGGTGAGCGTGGAGGACAAGCAATTGAGCCACCTCTACCTACCCATCGATCAGGAAACCTTCGATCCAAGTACCGGCGAGCCAGCCGTACGACTGAAGTGTGCAGGAGAGCCATCATACAAGAAGTGAATATGTTGACGATTGATCAGTGGAGTGTCTTCTAAAACATGAGGTATGGTGTTTTCCAGGAAGTTTGCGTACGCCTGCCCCGTAAGTCTGTTTACAAGTACATGGGGTTCAACTAATCGATCACCAATGATACCGGCCCACATGTTGAGGGATAACCGCACCTGGTGATGAGATGGAACAGTTGCACGTGGGTTTTCATACACCCATATATGCTTACTGTGGAAATTGGTTATGCCATCTCGTGTGAACTGTGCTTCATCTGTAAATAATACTAAGGTAGGAAAGTTCGGATTTACACCACACTGCTGCAAGAACCACTGACAGAACTAACTCGTGCAGGGTAATCTGCTGGTGACAGGGCCTGTACACGTTGCAAATGATAAGGATACAATTGATACTCTTTCAACAGTCTCCAGACAGTCGTATGAGGAACATTGACTTGCAACGCTACCCTTCGTGTGCTGATAGAAGGAGTCATGTTCACAGCCTCCAGAATCTCCTCCTGTACTTCTGGAGTTGTAGATCTTGGTCGCCCCTTCCCAAAACAGGAGAGTTAAATTTTCCGTACTCGCACAGACGGTAATGGAGACGTACAAATGTCTTCCGATCTGGACAGTGTCGCTGTGGGTACCTCTCCTGGTACAAACGACGAGCCAGCGCAGCATTGCCGTCCGCCTTACCGTACACGAAGTGTATCTCTGCAAGCTCTTGATTTGAATACATGTCGCACAGTCTAACGCCTACACAACACTGAATGTAACCTTCGCCTCGGAATGAACTGTCAGAGTGCCCTCTTAATGTCTCCTTTGACGGCAACGACCTGCGGAAAGAAAAACGTTCCGATGAATTTCAATGTTGTGAAGGCCATAACTCGGAAATAAAGCATTTCCGGACACATGTTGTAATGAACTATTTTGATTGTCTACATGTGGGAAATACATACCTGAAATTATGCCCCGTATTTTTAAACACCCTGTATACACCCTCTATAAAATTTTGTTTTCTCTGACTCAAGCTTAATCATTTGTTACACTTTTTGAACCTATGTTAATGATCCTATAGACACTGGTTAGTAACTTTAACTCAAATACAGATGCAGTATTACAGGCTTAATGTCCTGAAAATAATAATTAGTCCTACCGGCTGTGTGAACAATATTGTTCTGAGCAAGTTCAAAGACAAATGACCCGTACCGAGTTAGTAATTTCCACCCCCGTCGAGGAAATATTTCGAAATATGTTATCACACTCTATCAAACGTCAGGACCAGAACACCAGTACGTGCGTTGTGGCCGTATTTTCCAACGATACTCCATATACTCTATAAATTACACAATTGAAGGTTGTGACTTCATAATTTTTTCTCTCTCTACCAGCGTGTGGCATGAATTCCCAAAATTTCCAATCTGATTATGAATTGTTGTTACTTCTATCTCACATGGTGGAGCAATGATATCTTCAGAAAATTGAATATGTATGGGCTATTAAATATGAAATCGATCAGTAAAAAACCTGGCATTTTTATACTCTAATTTTTTCCCTACTTATACAAGGTGGTGAGGGGAGTGCATTTTCAAAAATATACTATCGAAAGTCAAACAGTTTTCGTATTATTGAGCAACAAATTTAGCGTATTTTATAAAAACAAGACTCTTTCAGCGCTCAGAACTCTGGAACCATTTACTGCAGAACGTTGAACGAGACCTTATTTTGAAGCTGATATTCGGTAGGTTATGTTAAGAAGTAATCCTTGTTTTCATTGTACACAGAGAGCAAGATAATCTGATTTTACTTGCTTTTAGGCCATTTATATAAATGTAAAAAAATATTGAGAAAAAACCTTGCATTATTAAGAGGAATTCGGCATTGTTTGCTTAAGTGGTAAGGCAATAAGTTTCGAGGATATTAAATAGATTATTTTCACACGCCTAGACTTGAACGGCGCAATAGCGCACGCACTGGCCGAGAGCTGAAGACAAGCGAGCGTTGGGCGTCATTTTACTCCTGTGTTTATGAAAACCTGTGATAAAGCTAGCTAGACGACACATCACGTATTTGTCTTCTTGCCTTGCTTATCTCGGCTAGCTCCCGTCTCACAGTCAGCTGGTTAGTTCACGCGCGTACTATTTATTTACTTTATTTGATATTTTCAATACTTTCTTATCAACATACCATCAGTAAAAAATATGTGTTTATTTGTACTTTTAATGCGGAATCTAACTATATATTTTTAAAATATTTTTTCCTAGCCAAAGGCGTCTTAACGAGGAAAAATCTAAATTTCTCCATTTCCATAAAAAGTAAGAAAATTTGTTTATATGTCAATATAAACTTCAATTACTCAGCATCAAAATAAACCATGATTTTGATCATTGGGTGAAAGGATTTCGGAGCTACAACAGTTTTAAGTTGCTAATTTTATGAAAATACACTATGAAGTTCTGATGCCTGAAACTTTGCACAAAGCATTGTATCGCAGTTCTCCACTTACAAAAAAAGTTTCATTGTATTCAGAAATTGTAAGGTCAATTTTCTCTATATTTCGGTCGATTTAAGATGGAATAGCTCGTATGTAAGAACAATACTTCTTACGAAGGCGGATACGCGAAACAGTACATTCTTTTAATGAAACATCACAGCTGTAAAAAAAATGAGAAATACCGGTAATAAAGAAACAGAATTTATTATATTAATGCAATATGTTTTTCTTCAGGGATTGTAAATCATGTGAGTTACTTCTTCTCATCACATTTTTATATTTTTAAGTATTATATGATATTCTTATTGAATTTGGTATATTCCCAAGAAAATTGTTTGATTAATTAAAATGTGTACCAGTGAAACGTACAGCAGAGTTCGTATAGGCCACTTTCTATCTGATGCTTTTCCAATTCAATGTGGGATAAAGCAAGGAGATGCACTATCACCTTAACTTTTTAACTTCGCTCTAGAATAATAATAATAATAATAATAATAATAATAATAATAATAATAATAATAATAATAATAATAATAATAATAATGATTTATTTAACCTGGCAGAGTTAAGGCCATACGGCCTTCTCTAACACTCAACCAGGAGTAAAGACTGCGTTACAAAAACATTACAAATTTACAAATTACACTACAATTTTACACACAAAACTGAATAAGATAATAATAATAATAATAAATAAACAACAAATAAGAAGAAATCAGACATAATATATAACATACAGAAAGAAAGAAAAAAGCATAATAATATGTGAACAGCAGGTCAAAATAAATGAGGCATACAAAAAAAAAGACAATTTACAAAAAATAAGCCATTAGGGAAGTTCAGGATAACAGAGAGGGTTTGGAATTGAACGGGTTACATCAGCTTCTTGTCTATGCGGATGACTTGAATGTGTTAGGAGAAAATCCACAAACAATTAGGGAAAACATGGAAATTTTACTTGAAACAAATGAAGCGATAGGTTTGGAAGTAAATTCCGAAAAGACAAAGTATATGATTATGTCTCGTGACCGAAATATTGTACGAAATGGAAATATAAAAATTGGAGGTTTATCCTTCGAAGAGGTGGAAAAATTCAAATATCTTGGAGCAATAGTAACAAATATAAATGACACTCGGGAGGAAATTAAACACAGAATAAATATGGGAAATGCGTGTTATTATTCGGTTGAGAAGCTTTTGTCATCTAGTCTGCTGTCAAAAAATCTTAAAGTTAGAATTTATAAAACAGTTATATTACCAGTTCTTCTGTATGGTTGTGAAACTTGGACTCTTACTTTGATAGAGGAACAGAGATTAAGGGTGTTTGAGAATAAGGTCCTTAGGAAAATATTTGGGGCTAAGAGGGATGAAGTTACAGGAGAATGGAGAAAGTTACACAATACAGAACTTCACGCATTGTATTCTTCGCGTAACATAATTAGGAACATTAAATCCAAACGTTTGAGATGGGCAGGGCATGTAGCACGTATGGGCGAAGCCAGAAATACTTATAGAGTGTTAATTGGGAGGCCGAGGGAAAAAGACCTTTGGGGAGGCCGAGACGTAGATGGGAGGATAATATTAAAATGGATTTGAGGGAGATGGTATATGATGATGGAGAGTGGATTAATCTTGCACAGGATAGGAACCGATTACGGGCTTATGTGAGGTCGCCAATGAACCTGCGGGTTCCTTAAAAGGCATTTGTAAGTAAGTAAAGACTTTGTCCAATTTCAACAACTAGCAGTATTATCGTAGATAATTTGTTATGCTTATAGAATAATGTTTGTAAAATTTTAACAGGTTAGGTCTGTAGTTTAATTAATTAGATAGTAACTTCTCACCAGAGTTACTGGGTTCAGCATCCGAGACTACGACATTATTTGTTGTAAAGAAAAAGCTGTTGCTCCGACTACTTTTGTAATATCATGATGGTCTGAATACCAAACACCTGCTTAATTCTATTAACATAGTAAACTAACAGAGATCATACGTACATATATGATTGAAATAACATACACATATATTAATTTTATTGACATGGTTAAGCTAACTGGTACCTGTGATGCAATACATCTGTTTAATTCTATTGATTATAAGTAGGCTAACAGAGAGTTCACGTACCATAACCTACATCTGCTTAATTTTATTAAAAAAGGCTAGAAGATAAAATCTGAGATTACTATATCTTGCTTAATTCTGTTATTATTGTTAGACTAACAGAGATCTGGGGTATAATACATCTGTTTCCTCTGACATTCTTCCGTTTCAAGATAGATAACCTGTTCCTTTTTCAGTTTTTTTAGAAATATGAAAAATTAAGCAAACAAGTTTACTGTTGTGCATGCAACCTAAATTACTATAGGCCTACAGAAATTACACTTGATTCAGGGTGTGCGCAATCGACCCGAATTTATAGATTAGATAATGAAGATCAAAGATTATATTACATTAGTGAAGGCGCTACCTTTAAAACATCTTGTAAAAAGTTTCACAAGTTCTTCGAATACATACAATTTGGACCCAATGTAATGGGCTCTAGGGTTAGAGTCGAAAAGCTTGTCTGACTCTATTGGTTCCATTTCCAGACCTCATTCAACTCTGGAAACTTGGAGGTTTGCTTCAGATTGGTAATTGTCCTCCCCAACTTCTCACTGATGTACATTGGCCATTCTTGTCCCGCTGCGACACGTTATCTAACCCACATTTTTTATCTCTCTCCTTCTTCTTCTTCTTCTCACTCCCCATCATTCCATTTCGTCGCGAGAAAACCCAATTTCCGTTACACGTTCCACCATCAGCATTACCGCTGGGTGGAGGGATAACCACAGTGGACCACCTCACAAAGCCCCTTATCCCTACTGCAGTGTGCACTTCCCTAAACTTAAAACCAGACGCGGAACTCCAAGAAAACCGGAATTGTATTTTTCTGTTGTTTTAAAAGCATATTGGCTCTGAGAGGATGGGTGCTCAACTTAGTAATACGAAAGTAGACTTCTGTGACTTCACTATAGTCTGTTGTATCGACTGATAGCGAGGTGCCATACTGTTCACATGCAAGCTAAATTAAAAAAAAAATAGATATTGTATTATGTTCGCGTAGGCTTCCGCGGCTGGTGTACGTGGTCTCTGGATAAACTTCGGGGCTTATACCCGTTGTCTTGGTGGTTGACGTTTCGACATCTGTGTTATGCTCTATGCTGAATTTATTTGTCAGTTATTCTCGTCCAAGCAGAATTTCGGCTCTGAATACTGGTTGAGTGGAAGAGAAAGCCGAATAGCCTAAACTCTTCCCCCAGATAAATAAATTATTATTATTACTATTATTATTACTATTATTATTATTATGATTATTATTATTATTATTATTATTATTATTATTATTATAAAACAGATAGTCAAAACTATATAAAATAATACAAAAACATGGATACTGAATTCATTTAGTACAGTGTACAAGACGTTTCTATGATGACATTAGTTTTTACGCTCCAAATACTTAGTTAAACCGGTGAAAACATAATTATAAATGAGGGTGTAGGACAAATGTGTGTATTGTCGCTTACTCTTTTCAATATTCATTTAGACGATATTTTAAACAAGCGAATGAAGTCCCAAGTGAATTTATAATAATAATAAAGATTGACATGAATATATTACTATACGTATGCAAACGAGTTACTTAGTATTGAAAACTCAGAAGATGAGCTTCAGAAGGCAGTTCATTAATTTTTGGCAAATTGGGGTAGAATATAATTTTAAAATTTACCTCTTAAAACTAAGATATATGCTATTAAGTTGGCCGCATCTCCCGAGACCTCAATCGCCGGTCCAATTCGTTTCAAAGGTGCTCAATGGGATTGAGATCAGGACTCTGTGCAGGCCAGTCCAATCGGTGAACATTATTGTCTGCATACCACTGCATAGTAGCCGCCGAAACATGGGGCCAACTTCCATTGTCCAACTGAGTGCCGTGTTGCAAGAGGAATGGCGACGCATTCCAGTGGATATTCTACACAAACTAGTGGAGAGTATGCCTGACTTGGTGGTTGCTGTTATAGCAACAAGAGGTGGTACCACGAGGTTCTAAAGGGGTAAAAACAGTGCCCAATTACTTTTTGGTAGATAGCGTATTTTTATATCGGAACAAGACAAAAAGTAAAAACTTGTTGTTCAGTGTAATCATCGTCATTCGTCATCACCGTCGAACTTGAGAGATTGAAGCCCTAGGTCCTTTTTTCCCATTTCTTGTGGCAATATATATGACCATAACTTGGCAAAAGCTGGAAGGAAATGAGATCGGAGTAGTGAAAAAATACCGGTCGAAAACATTAGATTGAACCAGCGTAACACCAACTGGAAACACCCAACAGTTTCTATAGAAGGAAACTAAAACTCCACATTTACGTCGGAAATCGAATTCATGTACGATGCAGATAAAGCAACTACTTGAATCATAGTTTTCTTTTTCAAGGAGAACTACAACGAACACATACAATTGCGATCATTTGTTATACAAAACAAATATAACACCGTCAAAGGAATAATCAAGGCACATCAATTACTGTTAAAGCTGCCATCACAAAGAGAATAGGGCAGAAATGAATTTTCTTGGCAGTATTAATGCAAGAGTGGAAGTGAGAACAACACTATCATTAACAATATTTATTCCGACATCAATAATATTGACCAGAAGTCGCACTCACAGCTTGACACTGTCATTAGCTTCAAGCAAGGGGTTGAGAAGGACATTTGTTCCCTGCTCTCGGGTCGTTGATCACTGGTGATCTCAGGGCCAGTCATAGGAACGCATTTCTCGACTCCCTCCCCAAGCTTGTGGCTTACTGAGTCACATAGTGCGAAGGCTAAAGGTTCATTCCCACGTCAGTCTATCTGTCTTCACAGGGAATTTAATGACATTCCACAACCAACTGGCAAAATAGTTAGACAATACCTCCAGGCAGTATAACGTGTCGACGGAATGCTCTTGTACTTAGTGCCAGTCACCACACCGCCTCCTAATTAGAGGAGTTGTCGTCCTTAATGATTAATCAGAATGTAAGTGAGACGTGAAAACAATGGTCAAATAAGAACAAGTAATAAATCTTAATATCTACAGGAACTTAAAAATTAGAGTAAGGCTACGCTATCCACCGTCACTTACATTATTCTTTCCACGTATGTAAACAATAAAATTTCGAAATTCAATAGAATAGTACATAAAGCATTTTGGCTTCAGGAATTAAAAAGGTACGAGCAATGCAATAGAACTGCTACGAACAATCGGCAAAAGATATCTAGAGAAGAATATTAAAGAAGTGTAGTTAGTATATGTAGATTTAGAAAAAGCTTTTGACAGAGTGGATTGAAATAAGCTGATGGGGATCCTAAAGAAAATTGGTGTGGATTGGAAAGAGAGAGGACTGTTCACTAATGTTTATATGAAACAACGAGTCTATTCAGGATAGGAGAAGAAATGTCAGAAGGAAGTGAAATTAGGAGACGAGTATGTCAAGGATGTCCTTTATCACCTACCCTGCTCAACATCTACTAGGAGGATTTAGCAAAGAACTGTTTTCATAACATGGGAGAAGTGATAGTAGGAGGAAGAAGAATAAATTGCATAAGATTTGCTGATGATATGGCTTTGTTAGCAGAAGAGAAGATGGTACTAAAGGATATGCTACTGGAGCTAAATGACAGCTGTGAGCAGTATGGGATGAAGTTAAATATAGATAAGAAGGAGAGCATGGTCATAAGAAGAAAAATACAGAAGATAAACTTGAGAATTATTAATGAGGCAGTAGAGCAAGTGGATACCTTCAAATACTTAGGGTGTACTGTAAGCAGTAACATGAGCTGCTGCCAGGAAGTCAAAAGGAGGATAGCAATGGCAAAGGAAGCTTTTAATAAAATGGAAAATCTTCTGTGGACCTCTCGAAAAAGAACTAAAGAAGAGACTAGTGAAGTGCTTTGTATGGAGTGCGGCATTTTATGGAGCAGAAACATGGACATTACGACAAAGTGAAGAGAAGCGAATAGAAGCATTTGAAATGTGGATATGGAGAAGAATTGAGCGCGTGAAGTCGACAGACAGAATAAGAAATGAAGCTGTGTTTGAAAGACTGGGTGAGGAAAGAATGATACTGAAACTGATTAGGAAGAGGAAAAGGAATTTGTTGACTCACTGGCTAAGAAGAAACTACCTACTGAAGGATGCACTGGAAGGAATGGTGAACAGGAGAAGAGTTCGGGGCAGAAGATGGTATCAGATGATAGACGACATTAAGATATATGGATCATATAAAGATATATAAAGAAAGGCAGAAAATAGGAAAGATTGGAGAAAGTTGGGTTTGCAGTGAATGACCTGCCCTCGGGCAGAACACTAAATGAATGAAATGAATTACGAGTATATAAAATGGTTTCCAAACAAAGTATTACAATTTAAATACACTGTCATGCGTCGATAAGAAGATGAGATTACCTTATAATTTTCACAACACATATCACTAAATGAGATGGAAGTTAAACTCAGAGGATTCAATGCGGCATCAGAACTGAAATCCGGTGTGGTTTAGGGGACAAAGCGTCAGTACGTAGAATATTATGGATTTAATAATTTGTCCTAAGAATAATCTCTGTAATGTTGACAATTAATATTTGAGGAGAAAAATTCGTTCCGGCGCCGGGGATCGAAACCGGGTCCTTGGATCTACGTACCAAGCGCTCTGATCACTGAGCTACGTCGTAGCATCATAACTGCGGAATCCCGGCCAAATAAGTCACTCAACTGAGTGCGCTCCTCGCATAATGGCAGTTGACACTAGACACATGCGTCAACATATATGTCTAACTTGGAGTCAGGCCACAAAGGGAAACACTGAAGGAGGAAGGTTCGAACCGGTGCTGTGGATTGAATTCGGCGTAGCTCAGTGGTAAGAGCGCTTGGTACGTAGAACCAAGGACCCGGGTTCGATCCCCGGCGCCGGAGCGAATTTTTCTCCTCAAATATTAATTGTCAGTACGTAGAGCTGAAAACCCGGGTTCGAGTCCTGAGAGAGAATTTTTCTCCGCTCCACTCATCCTTCTTCATTTGTGAGGTTCCAACCTCTCTTCGGACAGTTGACTAAAGAACCACACTACGGTACATTTCTGTAATGCTGAGAAATTGCCTTCTTACAGTTGAAGAACAAGAGTTACCCATCCGTCTATGTTTGCTATACGTATTCAGGGCGTGTGTACGAGAAACTTAGCTGAGACGAAGCACTCACCAAAGAGGAATTTTACTCAGTAGTTTGTATCCTGAAGTAGGATTTTTGCGGATAATTCTGGGCTCGACTTAAGAAGTGGAACTGAAGTGAAGTGTACTATTGTGTTTGCTCTAAGGAGATATATTACTGCATGTCCGTACAGCAGGCCATTAGTCGGCATAGAAATTGCACCGGCAGATTTATAGGTTCTCGAAGTTTTTCCTACGGAACATTTTCACTCTACCAAAGAGCGCTTCAATTCAAAATACAGTGCGTTTAAAATTTTGTTAACCTTTTAATAACAACATTCCTTTACACCTCTAGTGCAGATTCGCATTTTAAAGACTAAGTGACACTAACATTTTGGACTTAGTTAGAAATTACTTAGCAGTATTTTTTTATTTCTAAATTTAATAGTTTTGAAGGAAAGTCAAAATAATACTATGAAATTAACTTAAGAAATGAAGCCTTGCCAATTAGAGAGGGCCTATACGAACTGTATAATTTTTTCTGTTGTGGAGGACTGGAAGAAAATAGCAAAATGAATGATTTATAAAGACACATCATTTTATTTTTACTTCAACTTTTATTGTACCTGAGTTTTTTAATGAACTTCACTCCCACCCCTTCTACTAACGAAGTCCTCCACATAGAACCAAGGCCGCAGTACTGAGTTAGTGAATAAGGTACGTTTCAGAAATATGTTCGCGTTTTCCAGTGACGAAAACTTCCAATATTGAACCATATTTTCGCACAGGTACTGTCGTCCGTTTTCCTATGTCGCATCCCGATTTCCCCCACCTGCTTCTCCTCGCTCCACTGTAAAGGCTAGTGGCTGAGCTTTCTTCGCTCTTTTCTGAAAACATTAATTTCTGTTAGGAATTAATTGGACGTCTACGTAATATTATGCAACTGTTTAAAATAACTTAAATAAAAGGGCCTCGTTAAGTAATTAACTGTCACGTGATTTCCCCCCTTTCTACGATTCTACGACATAACCACTTGGACGGACAGTAGATAGCATGTCTGAGTAATTTTATCTGTGCGGGTCGGGCAGAAGTGAAAACTAAATTTACAGTACGTAAGGTTCTCTTTTATAGAGTAGGTACAGAATTATTTCAACATGAGTTACTAAGTATGAAGGACGAAACTGGTAATTGGAATTAGATGCAATAGTCTATAGTGCGATAATAAGCACAAAAGAACGGAAGCCTGTATCGAAATGAACGGCCACCATTTTCAAAAATGTGTTTAAATATCCATATTATGATTATTTTTCATTTTAACTTCATTCTCTATATCGTACGCTAGTATGTATACACTGCATAATGAATACATTCGCATGGATAACTCAGTTCGTGAGTAAAAACACTTATTGTTAATACTGTACTGTATTTTGATTAAACAAAACCTAATGAAAATTATCACACTCAAAATCGCGATATTTCCTAGTTTACGTAAATGGATGAACTACTTTTCTTCCCTCTTATACTTAGTAAAGTGATTTGTTTGTATTTTACGCCAGTATCATCGAACTCCTGTCGTGGAAGGAGGTAGCAAACGGTGTTTCCGAATCTCAATCATTAATCCAAAGGTATAACCAGGTTAATATTAAAAAGTTAGTAAAAATAAAATTATGTCCCTGTATAAACTAGCTGCACATTGTAGATTTAAAAGAGGAATACAACTTAAACAAGTAAATAAATAGGCCTATTACGGCTGACAATAAACTAGATTGGTTGAATCTTACACTAAAACTAGACGTTAGTGTAGGATAAGACAACCTAAATCATCATCATCATCGTCATCAATCATCATCATAAGCTTCATCATCAGCCTTCAAGTGTTAGATCCCAGTGGATCTGTTGTTACGGTCTCTTTCCAGCGTTTCCTAGGTCTTCCTGAATTTCTTCGACCTCTTGGGACATACAATAAAATCTGCCTGGGCCATCTAGAGCGATCCATCCTCTTAACATGTGTCTGCCACTGAAGCCTGTATTGCTGCAGGTAATGAACAATGGAATCAATTTTTAAATCCTACGTTCCGATGATGGTCGAGAAGAGAGTATCCAGCAGTTTTTCGCTTGAATCTCATTTTGGCAGTTGTTAGCCATGACAACATAAATTAAGTACCGGTATTTAAATTATATAAATTGCGTTATAAAGAAAACGTTAATAAACGCAACGATATTTGATGTCTTGACGGCATGGTTCCTGTGTATAGTACCTACAAAGAAAGTGATTTGTTTAAGTTGGTGTAAACTATACGTAGTACATTGCAGATACTCAGAGCTGCGTAACCCATTACACGTAGCTTTGGTTTCATTCCACTGAACACTGATGACTGAGTGGTCTGTGCTACATTTGGTTTCATTTGTATACTATAAACCACACCTACCTAGAATGTGTTATTCTGGGTATTTGCAATGTAGGCCTACTAACAAGGGAAGGGTTTCGGCTGGAACAGGAATTTTTGGTTAAAAATTTGTACAGAGGCTTACCTCACAATGGTGATGAAGTCCGTGAAAGCATTCATTTGTGTAACTCTCCGTAACTCTTTAAAAATGTACATGAGGATTCTCTATAAAATGCATGAAACAACATGGAGCAGAGCAATAAACACAACACCTGAACAATCTTCTGAACCACACTCCAGTGCTGAAAAATCAAATTCCACCTGAATTACATTTTTGAAATCCGAGACTTGTTCAGGATTCACGTAACCAGCTGACTGCCAGGAATACTGAAGCATAGGGCGGTATACTGAAGCAGACAACTGGTTATGAATAACATATATTGAATTTTCATTATAAACACTTGATTTTCTAAGTTAAGTTCTGGATTCTCAGCAAGAGTCCTTATGTAATCTGTTATCCTCCGAGCATATATTTTGTATTGTCTAAGGAAATAGATATCCAGAGGCTGGAAATATTTCGTTTTTTTAGGTGGAATAGTCATACATTCCATGTCCTAGCCTTGGAATGATTCATTTATTAAGGCTGTGTCCTTGCGCGCAATCAATGATTCACACAACAGTGTACATTTTTTATTAATTGCAATATTTTCAGACAGAACGTTGGAGAAAAATGTTCTTAAATGGGCTTTAGACATTTTACCACTCGCACTAGCTTCTAGGCTAGGCTAGGCTTACGGGTAAAGTGTCCCATCCCCTTAACTTGTGCAGTGCTCTCCCCACCCCTCAACTTGTGCAGTGCTCTAACAGACAAACCACACATTACACAAACGAATGCTTTTGGGAGCTTTACAGAGATGTAAAGATGGGCCTTTATATAAATTTTGGATACGAAATTCCTGTTCGAGCCGAAACCCTTCCCTTTTAAATATTTTTACACCATCTTAAAGTCAAACCACTCCCTGTGTACGTACTATGCACAGGAACCAGTTTATTAACGTCCTCTTTAAGAGAATGACCCACTGTGATACATTTTTGATCAGGTCTTGACGAGCTTAGTTGAAATATTAAATAATAAATAAATAGTGTCATTTTAAAAAACAATGTTAGTACTCGTATCTCATTAATAAATAACGCTACAAGGTTGCCTCCCCATCAGTATTGTGTCTCCCTTTCAGTTGTACACCTTTTGTATGAAACAATTTTTCATTTTGTTCTTGTGTAGAAAGTTATTTTGGGTGGCCAAGATAAATAGGACACTCTGTATATCGAGATCTAAATTCGATTCCCCCCTGAAGGTTATTTCAACCGACACCAGGTGCCAGAGAATGAAATTTCGCTAAGAAGTGCAGGAAATGAAAACAGCTATAGATACTGGACAAGGATTCGCCTGCCGTGAATGCAAGAAGGTCCGTATTTCAAAGCGTGGCTTCTGCAAAAAAAAAAAAAAGAAAATCTTTGCTCTGTGAAATACTATGATAACACTTCTTGTTGCAACACATATTCTGGGAGTCAAATGTAGTAATGATGATGATTAAACTGAAAAGTCCGTTATCTGGAGTAGTTGCTAAATTTGTCTCTTTAGTAGTAGTCTTAACTATGATACCCTTTTTAACGCCGAGGCTCTGTAGTCGATACAGGTATCGGAAGTAATATTAACTGTGAATTGTTTTAATACTAATTTTTCAACTTGATTTTTTTAAGTTAGGGCTTATAGATTTAACCAGTTAGAACCATCAGCGACAAAAGGGCTTTGTTGGAAGTGGTTCTGTCTAGTACGTTCTCGTTTCGACGGATTTTGGATTCTGAATGTAACATCTATGTAAATAATAGAAAAACCTAATTCAAGCGCATTATATTATTATTATTATTATTATTATTATTATTAGTAGTAGTAGTAGTAGTAGTAGTAGTAGTAGTATTAGTATTATTATTAGTATTATTATTATTACTTACTTACTTATTTACTGGCTTTTAACGAACCCGGAAGTCATTGCCGCCCTCACATAAGCCCGCCATTGGTCCCTATCCTGAGCAAGATTAATCCAGTCCCTACCATCATATCCCACCTCCCTCAAATCCATTTTTATATTATCTTCCCATCTACGTCTCGGCCTCCCCAAAGATCGTTTCCCCTCTGGCCTCCCAACTAACACTCTATATGCATTTCTGGATTCGCCCATACGTGCTACATGCCCTGCCCATCTCAAACGTCTGGATTTAATGTTCCTAATTATGTTAGGTGAAAGATACAATGCGTGCAGCTCTGCGTTGTGTAACTTTCTCCATTCTCTGTAACTTCATCCCCCTTAGCCCCAAATATTTTCCTAAGATCCTTATTCTCAAAAACCCTCAATCTCTGTTCCTCTCTCAAAGTGAGAGTCCAAGTTTCATAGCCATACAGAACAACCGGTGATATAACTGTTTTATA